>NW_026542599.1:34478365-34532781 GCF_028750875.1 Macrosteles quadrilineatus | reverse complement strand
AGTACAGGGAGCGCAGTAAAAGCGGCAAGATTTTGAAAATCACAAATAATTCATTTAGAAAAAAAGAATATTTGTTTAAACATAAATCCTTAGTACATGAGTGGAAGTCAATGTTCTCACCTAAAAAAAAATAATTATATTTTTTAATACAGTGTCAGTAAAATAGTGTACTTGTTTTTGCACCAAATTGTTGAGTTATGAATTGAAATCAGCCCATGACTAATTTAGCGTTTGCATAATGTCTGCAATGGTTTTTGTAGCGCTTTGTCGTGCCAGCAGTGGCTTCAAAGTTATTCACCCAAAATGGAATATTTTTTCCTTGATGGCACGTGAGTCCCCCGGCGATAGACTGAACTCACAACAAGGAAAGTGCGCTGATCACAAACCAATAACATCCACATTTTTGTAACATGCCTTTACAGCAAACGTGTGTTGTGCACTCCTCTAACGCACCATGGCTACTGAAATTTCCACTTGTCTAGACACCTATGGTAATTTCTCCTGCACTCTAATAGCCCCCAATTTCTTGTCAGCTGGTATCGGAATCGTGCCGTTTCACTGCCTCAATACTGTATATCAAGGGTGTTCAATTCCAGGGATCAATAGTTTTTTTTCCGGGGCGTGGCTTTGCTTCACTACTAAACCATTGTCTAGCCCCAAGATGTGTTACTTTGGGACTAGCATTGTAATTACACTATTGATGAAATTACGAGATACAATTTTATTTCATGACTTTTCTAGTTTTTGTTTAATGAATCAAGAGTTTTATTGCCACTGACCTTTCTTTGTACAAAGGATTAGACATAGTCAAAACACATACAAAACATTCCAAATTAACAAATAAAGTACAAAGTTTACTAAATACTTAGTTAAAATATGACATATATAGAGAATATGGATATTGTAGATACACATCAAAATTCAATATTAACTTTTGTTTTAAGAAATTCTTGGATGCCATAAAAAATATAGGTATAAAAAGGAAAAAAACAAAATGGCGGCTGTGTGGGTAAATAAGGACTTCCGGACAATTTAAATACAGTATTTAGATATGTTTCAGGGACAATGGTCTAAAATTTTGGTAGAGAGTTGCGGAACACCCTGTATAATAAAACTGCATACTGAATGAGAACACATTAACCTAATCTTACTAATATTATAAATGTGAAAGTTTGTTTGTTTGTGTGTTTGAAGTTCAATCACGCATAAACCACTGGACGGATTGGGCTGAAATTTGGCATGATGATAGCTTACATTCCCGATTAACATATATGCATATTCTTAACTCAAAAATCCTTTCGGACTCTTTAATTCTCCATGTTAACCTTATGAGTATTCATATTTAAAGGGAATTAAAGAATTTTAGTCAGCTGTTTCAACTAAAAAAGTTGGTTCTAAGAAAAGCATTAAAAACGTTATAAGATATACCAACAGGGTGCAGCACTATATATTGTTTTTGCATTTATGAAAACAGCTAATTTGAACTAAGCAGCAACAAAAAACTGTGATTCACAATGAGAACTGTCAAAGTATGATTGTTTACAGTTATGTTTATGTTTTTCATTTCATGAATAATTTGTGATATTTTGTGAATTGTTAATAATTTATTTTTCTCTATTGTTCTTAGGTGAAGTGGTAGAACATTATGGCTATGGTAGAATGTGTAATACTATAGAATAATGTAAATTTAAAAAAACAAATTTTATCAAACTGTGTCCTCTCTTATTGCAAACGCAAAAATTGAGTATAACTGCAATAAGCATTTTATACTTATATTCCAATCCCGTACGAAGGACGGGTACTCTGCTAGTATATAGATAATTTTGTCTCCAGGAAAATTGATTAATCAGAAGGTGGTAAAACAAAAATTTACAAAAGTTGGGTAACACAATTCTAGACATTATTAAATGACAATTACACATTTAAAACACACTCTAAGCCTAATATGTACAGCAAATTCTTAAAGAAGTGTGCTCAGCAGATTTATATTATTTGGAATTAAAGATAATGGTAAAATACCCTGCACCCCCCTCTAATGCATTTCTCTAAACCCTGTATACAGAAGGTGGCCAAATATGTTTAAAAATGCGCAATTTTATAAGCTTTCCAACCATATGCTACAGTATTGAAGTTTAGATATGCTTTTGTTCGTTTTAGTGGTTTGAATACTAGAAAACAGGCAACTTTTTTACTGTTTTTACTGTTCAAACTGAAACAAAATTATAAGTTTTGCTTAATACATGCACACTTTCTATGTTTAAAATTATAATGACACCATTTTTTGTAGTCTAAACCACTAAAGCGTACATAAGCAGACCTAAAGCTCAATAGTGTAGCATATGGTTGGAAAGCTTGTAAAATGGCGCAGTTTTTAACATTTTTGGCCACCTTCTTGTATACAGGGTGTAGAATATCCCCGCCGCAGCAAACCTGCAGACTTAGCGAATTTCCATTTGCCTGATTGGATTTACACTAAAATATCTCCTTAAAAATATCACATTTATTCCCTATTAAAATAGAATTAGTTTAACGAGTACTTAGGTTTGCTGCAACAGGGAGGGTAAACAAGTTTTTTTATGTAAAATGTTAATAGGTAGGCCTACTGTCGTTTCGTAAGAAATTAATGTATTTTAAAAATTTCATCAAAATATGTTCATAAACATGCAAACTACAACAGTTGACTTATTCTCCATAAGAATAACATGGGAATTTTAAAATTAACAATTTTTTTGAATTTTCTCCGTAACCATTAGGCGCATAATAACGCTTCAGTATACTAAATTATTTGTTTTTTAAGCTCTTCAAAATGGTTTAGAAAGAAATTATGAAATTTTGTGTTTTTAGGGTCAAAAATGGGAAAAAACCTATTTTTATCCCATAAAACCCCCGTTCTTATAGTCGGATCATGCTGGTTCGCGAACTCATTCAAGTTTATCCCGCTTTATACCTTTAAACCAAATTTCATAAAAATCGGACAAAAATTACTCAAGTTATCGCGTTCACGGACACATATATATATATAGGCTATATATATCTACATATATAAAAATTTGAACAAATGGTATTTTTGGCCTCTGGGGACATCAAAATGAAAAAGTAAATCGGTTCCTGGGCCTAGGTCTTATCATGCCACCTACGGTAATAGCTACTTCCCTATAGGGAAATTCGCTAAAAATGCAATAGACCAATGGGTTTTTTAATTTTTACCAAACACCCTAATTTTTATCTTTGGATCAATTTACAATGGAGTTTTTACTATTGATCCTTCATCGTTTTCATTATCCTTATTCAAATTTAATGTAGGAACACGAAAATGACATTATACTACCTCAAATCCTTTTACAGGTAATTGAGAAACTGCTGTAATAAGTTTAAAAACATGGTTATTTTTTAAAAACTTAAAATAATTCTTTGGGAAGCCAATTTTTAGACTTAGAACCTCTTATATGCATCATCAAACTTCATTTACTTTGTAATTACACAAAAAAAATTTTATAGGATGGAGAGGACACAGCTAACTCACCTGATGAAAGGTTGCAGACGAGTCAAAGAACACATAAAACACACACATAATAGTACTTGATATTTCGCCTCTTTCAGAGACTTCTTCAGAAGTAGGCCTAGATGGCAGTTACAAGAACAACTTGAATACTTGTTGTTCTTGTAACTGCCATCTAGGCCTACTTCTGAAGAAGCCTCTGAAAGCGGCGAAGTATCAAGTACTATTATGTGTGTGTTTTATGTGTTCTTTAATTCGTCTGCAACCTTTCATCAGGTGAGTTAGCTGTGTCCTCTCCATCCTATATATTTATTTAATCCAAGCTATATGCTTTTTCCTAAAAACATAACAAAAAAATTTTTGTCACACTGAGTACCAATCACCCTGTATATTTCACATCTATACTTTTCTTGGCTCTTGGAGTATTTTATAAAAAATATAATATGTGGTGGACATGTATAAACAAAGTTTATTTTGAAACAATTTTCAAACAACACTTATTTTACAACAATACAATAAGTGGGATTAGGATCCACAAGGGTGTCCACAAAATTGACTTCTAAAACCCCCTTGATTTCTGTGTTTCCAGCTGGTACTTAGATGATTTCCGTCAGATATTTCCCGCCTCTAGATTTATGTAAGAAAATAATAAACCTTCTAAAAGTTATCACCGAGTTCTCACTCAAACTTGAAAAAGAAATTCACAATTTTTTAAGGTCATATTTGCACATTATTTTCATGTCGATTAGGGTCAATGACCTAGAGGCTAAGTACAGTTCACCTTGTGATTAGCAATGTGCTACGGGATGTAATGCTATGAGATTAGAAAAAGTTCCTTTTCTAATCCCACAGTTTACTAGATATTTCCTAAAAATTCAAAAAAGTCATTTTTGTGGCCAAGTTGAAAGTTCTGCTTGAGAGATTTGGTACAATAAGACAGATTACGGAAGGGGTGGCACCAGCCCCACACTCTGGTTACCTCAAGCATCAAAAGTTCTATTTTGTGGTCCTGAGGAAGGGGACACTTCCGGGTCATCTTCAGCCTCCTGTAATAAGTCTCACTTATTGTATTGTTACGCAATGTTGAACAACTAGAATCACCATGTTAAACGGACTTCTCAACAGTATAGCTCAATTTAAAAAATAATCAACTTACTACGGTCAGTGTTCTCTTAAGAGTTTTAGTGGCCTTAATTGAACCTTAACAAAAACCCAAGAACAAACAATGGTTGAGGACTCAACGCTTATTTAGACTTCTAAAAAGCTGGGTTACTCTTCTAGGAAATACGGCAACAAGCCAAACCAACAATCCAACAGGTTAATAATTGCTAAAATTAGTAAAAGAGAGCTACAGGCAAATACAACACTTTTTTTTAGAAAAAGTAGGAGTTAAGAAGCTTTTTAATACAACTTACTGCTCATTCCATACCTATTTTTTAGGTTTTTATTTTAGCATTCAAGAAGTAATGTTATTGTCTGGTAGCAACCACTGTGTTACTGTATTTTAGGCATCAAGCATTATTTGGTTAGTGTTTGACAGATATTGAACTCACCTCTGTCGCGTATAAAATGTCTAGGATTTTGTTTAATACAGGTAGATCCCCCTCTTGTTCTTGACACAGGACTTCTATGGCTCGCAGTTTGCCAAAGTAGAAGTCACGTTCCTTTTCCAATCCTTCTACAGTGATACTTAGGTCAACCATCTAAACAAACCACCGTGTTTGTAGGTTAACACAACAAATAACAGAAACAAATTCAAATATATTAAACAACATTTGTTTGGTTAGAATATTAATTTGATAAAGTTAAATATCGATATCAGTCCATCTTTACAGATAGTAAGGTATATTGAACTCCACCTATATTCTCTACCTTTTGATTGAGCTCCTCAATCTTGCCCATGTCTCCTCTACCGTGAGGTTGTTGTCTGGTTGCGGTTCCCACTCTGTTTGGCTGTTGAGGTTTGGGCACTGAAAACACAAGATAAATGATAAAACCACATACACCAACAATCAAGTCAACAACAGCAAACTGCTTCTTCTTGACAAACAAATCTTAATTCGTACAACCCTTATCCGTCAAACAATTTGTATCCAAGCAAATCGCTTAAAGTTAAGAATCCTATGGCCAAATTACTAGTCTTCTTTCTGCAATCACTTTTTGTGTGATAAAATCTTGAAATTGCATTTGATACATGAATAAAATTACCATGCATTCATTTTCCTATATTACGAACGAAAGTTCTTTTCATTATAATAAGAATAAGAACATGCTATTTATAAAAAAATTAATACATCTTAATTATATATTGATAAAATGCAAAGTGGGATTATGTACCAAGTGATAAGGACCTGAGTGGAAAACAATTCCTCTTGTCTGATCAAAAATAAGTGAAGTTCCATGTACAAAATAGCCCAAGAAGCTTGTTTGCCAGATGAGGTTTTGCAAACTTATCTATAGGCTTATAAATTTGTTAGAATACCGTGATTCAAATGTAAGCATTTATATGGCTAATTTCTCATATGAAACCGGTTACCATTTATTCAATTCTGTTCAAGTTAATGAAATTGCAATATTATTCATTTACAGTAAGTTCAAAGCATTTAAGGATGAGCATAATAAAAAGATAATGATTTATGAAACAATTTTATAGTTTGGGAATTTCTTTTATCTACTCTAATCTATTGTTAAACTATGAGTTTAATCAACTGATGTAACATTCATAATCAAACATGAAAGTTTATTTTTGGTGCAATATTTTTTTGTGATAAGGATGAAATGATAAAGATATCTTCAGTGTTTTGTAACACTTCACTATGTAACCTACTGCAATGAAATCTTCCCATTAACAATGTAATACTTAAAACCCAGTAGAATAGTTAAATTCAATTTTCATTTGGTTTAAAAAATATATGAGTGTAATTATCTAAAAAATAATAATTAACTCAGAATGCTTGAACTAATTTTATTCATAATAATATAAAATAATTTTGTAAATTTGTAAAATTAACAATAATTGTAAAATTTGAATACAATGTGATATTTGCTAAATTACGAGCTAAAGCCAAAACCAGCAACATGTTAAAAACTTGTCTCTGTTGGAAAATGCAAAGGCAGGTGTTCAGGCTAGCAAAAAACAATGCATGGTCTTCTTACAAAATAATAATTAAAAAGCTCATGTTTAAATGAGAAGTGATATGGGAACCAAAATAGGATTAGTGTTGATAATATATTCGGATAACGCATCATTATACTGTTTGGATGTAGAACAGAAACATCTTGAATCTTGTATAAAAATATTGCAAATAAATCAACAGCTATTAACAATAATGTGGACAACTCTTCATTTAACTCTGACCCAGTGTTTAAGGGCTACAAATTCTAAGTGATGCCTTTACAACTTAACTTATATTAATTTATAACCTTATATTTGGTATTTTGAAATAATTTTGGGCATCAAAAAACATACCCAAAAGTAATAGGCCTGAATGCGGGCATAAATTAATAAATAATAAGATAATAAAAATACAAAACTTAAATCTGAATAAAAGAAACTAATAATCACCAGCTCGCCCAACAGGTTTTGAGTGGGTTGTTAAATCAGACTTTACTACGGGCTTTTTCACCGCGTGAAAGGTGCCACTGGGGGTGGGGCATTGTTGCGTGGTGCAGTGCTGCCCCCATTACCCATTTGTTCCCCGTTTCTGAGAGCATAAGCGTCATACTCTTGGCCATTATAGTTGGCATCGAAAAACTTTTTGAACCACTGCAAAAAACTCAAAATTGTCCTGGAATCGGCCTTTCACAAGTTTGTCTATTGGAACGATCTGAAATAAGCAAAAACATAAAATAAAAAGTCATGCGGGAAACGTGTAGTCAGCCAACAAGCTCTATCTAAGGGTGCAGACAATGTTACGGTACATCTAAACATACATCACATCTGTTGACCAAATCTTCCACTCGTTAGTTCAATAATTCCAAATAAATAAGGTACAAAGAAATTCGAAAGCGATACATTTAGTCAATAGCAGCAATTTATGAGACAATATATTCTTCCTACTGTACTCAACAGCTGTTAAGAACAAAACTCAAATCAAGACGTTTTAGTAGAATTTCAGTAGAAGCAGTGTTGTCAAAGTTCAGCCGAAATCCACAAGTGTGTGAAGTTGACATTGTAATGCCGAAACGGCTGTAATGCAAGTTAGAACTGTTAAGGAATTCAAAGCCTAATTTCAATTATTCTACAGCTCAGGGGCTAAAAACATGGATTATACATTTTTAATCCATGGTTAAAAACTCCCAGGACAAGTATCAGAAAATACTGTTAAGTGGATGTAAAAGAGTGTGGAAGATTGGTTCAACAAGCGACATTCACCCCGCTTTGTGTATCGCCTTGACAGGCGCACGAGGTGGAGGGGGGGCAGTAAATCCTGGCAGATCCGGTCCCCCCACTCCCCAGTGGGATGCCACCTCTAGTCTCTAGAGCATCATACTCCCCTGCCATCGTAGTTGGCGTCAAACAGCTTCTTAAACCACTGAAGGAACTCAAAATTATCCTGAAATCTTCCTTTTATAAGTTTATCAACGGGTATTACCTGTAAAGACCAATATATTTTCTTAATATGGAAAACTCTATTTATTAAGACATAGCAGGTTTATAAAAAAATTTTCTTGCATATGATCATTGATCTTACAATATTTCACGTTGCTCCTGCAGAACAGTGAATTGGTAAACAATGTATTTCAGATGGAAGTCTCAGTGATACTAGCTATCCAAAAAACATTAAGACCAGTGATACGCTTCTTTAGTTTTCTATTTTTTCTTACCACAGTTACTAGTTAGGCCTACTAATAATTTTGGCTACAACAAAATCGATATTGATACCAAAATTGAAGTCAAAATTGAGAATACTAATTGATAAAAAAAGCTTAAAGATACAGAAATTACATGTTTCCTGTAATTGCACAGTGAACAAAGTAATTGAGTACACCTATGAGATATGTTGTGTGGTTAAAATGTGTAAAAGCGTAATGACCAGTAGTACATCAATAGACCTACTTAGCTTCTGTGGTACCAGGTTGATCTATATGAGAAAACAACTAGAAACTAGAGCACTAGATCCCTTAATTTGTAGGCTATAAGGTTCGCCACAGATCTTGACAGATGGATTGGCGAGCGTTGGGATGGGCGCGGGGAGGAGTGCGGGTTCTTTCCTGAAAAAAATTGGTTTCCTACAACTACTGCCTGTGTAAAAATAGTGTATACTCGAGTTTACGGTATCATACCCACACCTCCGAAACGGCTCGTTCAATTTTGACGAGGACCCTATCAAATTTAAGAAAATATTGTCAAATGTTATATTACATTAAAGTTTCAAATTTGTACACAGTTTGTAAAATTTATGTCACAAAAAAGCAAAAAAATTGGTGGATGAATTAAAAAGAATATTACAGAAATGGATGAGTTTAACAAAGCAGTTGTTAGGAGAACTGTACATAACTTCTATGTATCTGACAAATGTGTCCCGACAGTTGAGAAGTTGCGATTGAGACTGTTCGAAGCCATCAATTTCATAGGCTCCAACACAAGTTTGGGACAAATTTTGAAAGATCTGTGGAGAAACACTAGGAATAACAGAAAAAGCCTAATTGAAAGAGAAGATATAAGAAACAACGGGATACATTTTATTAGGCAAATGAGGCAATTTAGAAGGGAGGCCGACCAATAGTGTACACAGACGAGACGTATGTGGTAACCAATCACGCTACTTATGGCAGGATAGTACAAATGGTGGACTTCATGTTCCAGTTGGTAATGGAGACCGTCTAATCATCGTACACGCAGGTTGAGGAGATTGTTTTATACCGAACACATTTCTCCAGTGGAAAGCCAGCCAACGTACAGGGGACTACCAAAAAAACATGAACAGCTTTAACTGTGGGTTCAAGTAAAACTGTTGCCAAATTTGAAACCAAGATCGGTAATTATTATTGATAATGCCTGTTATAACAATGTGACACTGGATAAAATCCCCACTAAAAGTTCCCTAAATGCGGACATGCAGGCATGTTGACTCAACACAACATAGGCTACATTTCCCACCAAAAATGTTTAAGGCAGAGCTTTTCAACCAAATCCAGCAAAATAAACCACCAACAAAATACAGTCTAGACGAAATCTTAGAGGGGAATAACAGTGGTCATACGGTTCTTCGTCTGCCTCCGTATCACCCTGACCTGAATGCCTTCGAACTCATCTGGTCTTAGGTCAAGGGACGTAGCTGAACGCAACAGTCAGTTAAATATGAACAGTATTATGAGATTAGTTGAAACGAAGGTTTCTGAAATCGGTGCAGTGAGTGGGAAAAGTGCTGCAGTCACATGAAAAATATTGAAGATCAGTATTTTGAGAGAGAACAATCAATTTATGAGTTCTATGATACTGTTATTGTTGATTTATGAGAAAGTGACAGTGAGGACAGTGAAGGTGCAGATCAACCATCTGAAGGAGAAGAGATGGACCTTTCTGGGATAGAGGAATTGTAAATTTGAAGTCTGGAAATTGTAGTAGGCCTAAGTAATGACCATATTGTTATTACAAACATTGTTATTTTACTTGTTAATTTTTTACTGCATGCCCGTTTTTCAGAATGAGACATTACTGTACGTACTAATACTTGAGTTGTATTAAATTGGGCTCGAACGCACCTATATGTACTCCAAACATAACATTTTTACTGATTTTTCTGTATAATATTTGGCTATATTACAATACCAATTTCAAACAAATTATGTTAGCTTTAGGGCAGTCATCACTTTATAACATCCAAATCCGAAAAATATATAAATGTATGGCATCATTAATTTAAATTTATTCATGATGAGTAATGTTTAATCGTTATAAAACCTTACAATAGTATAGGCTACACGCTTCTCTGAGCCGTAGTCAGCACAACGTCGAGTCCATTAAGGAAATAAAATTCAATCAAGGAATTCAATGTTCAATGGAGGAATAAAAATAATTGAAAATAATTGTTTTATTTAAATTCATTTTTAAATTTCAAGTAATTTGTTGTAAATTTTGACTCAACTCAGCAACTGGTAAAACACACTTTTGGAATAAATTAATATGTGAAAATTAGCCGATTTACTCAAAATTTTACATAAAAATGCTCAAAATTTCAAGATTAACCTCAATATCACAATTATTTTCAACTATTTTTATTCATTAAGAGAATTATTTTATGCTATTGGATTCCTTACTGAGTGCAACCGAGTGGCACTAATGAGGGTTGAGCCGCCCTAATGGTGGACAATAGGTGGCTTTAGGACCCGACCCTTCCCACTGGTCCGATAGCTTGTCAAAAACTTGTAGGATGGCTAGTAGTGCCGATTCATCGTTCAAGATCTATAGCAACCCTTATAGCAGGGCATAATAAAAATAAATTCAACTACAGACATTCAACTAATTCATATAATTTTAGCAACTATGGCTGTGGTTTGCTAGACGCGTAATAGATACACTGCAACCAAGTTGTGATGGAACGCAGCAGCTTCTAGTATTAGTTTCAAAGACTGCGTAAGATAACCATCGTTAAGGTGGTGTTGTACGGAGTTGAAACAGGAGGATAAGTTCATGTGAGATATTGTTAGCGGCTGCTTTATTGTTATTTGACAATTATGATGAGATTGATAAGAAGAGTTGTAAGTTTTGTTCCAAATTGAACAAAAGAGAAAGTGAGGGGGTGTAGGCCTACACATTATTTGTTTGTAGGCTAGACAGTGCTAGACAGCTAGTGCTAGACAGTAAAGTCAAGTTCTACGAATACTTCCGACTATCTACTTTTGTAGTATGGATGGTTCAACTTCCACAAAATCCGAGAGCAGACAGTCCAAGCTGCAGCAAATATTCTGTATGTATTAGTTACACGTTCCTTTGATTCACAGTCTAGGAAACCGCATGGATGATACTTCATAAGACAATTAGTGTGCTATCTGCTATTGATTGGATACTCATACACAGCCCAGCGCCCAGCCCAACGTCTACCAAACCACTGCATTCAGAAAAAATTGTAGTGGAGACTTGATAATTTCCTAAACTGTTTTAAAATGTGTAGTGAAACGGCCATTTGAGGCATTATAACTTCATACCTTCTTGACCAGCATCGTACGTGTTATTAAATTGTCTGAAAGCACAAAAAAAGTCAAATAACACTTATGGGCCTAATAATAGGTATATTTACACTTATACTGTTTACTCACAAGACAGATACATATAAAAGATGGTAAGTGGTAAGTGCTAAGTGGTACCACTTACCACTTAAACCATCTTTTATGTATTAACCGTCTAGTGGGTAAACAGTATAAGTGTAAATATATTGTTATAAGTGTTATTTGACATATCTTTTGTGCTTTCATTAGTTCAACAAAAATACCTTTAAAGTTGGTCTTAAGTTAGCTTAATAAAACTACCAGTGGCTTAAACTCACTTTGTTGTATTCATCTTAATCTGGTCTGGAATATAAATCACATCTTGAATCGGCTCAAAAAACAAAGTCAAAATATTATATCAGTTTACCAGAATTTCTAATTTTTAAATTGTTTAGTAATAAGATTAATAAGGCCAAAACTACCATTCTACTCACTTTGTCCACTGCCATTTTCTTAAATGCTGCTTGAAGGATTTTGAAGTTTTGAATATACTCGTGTTCCAAATTTGTCCTGAATTTGACTCGTTTCAGTGGAACACTTCCTATTAGAAACAAACATTTCAATATAGGTTGGGTTTATGTTTGTCAACATTTTGCATAATGTTGCAACCATTTTACAAATACAAATTGTTCATCAAGTAATCTGACCATTTACTTTCTCAACAATTTAATCTTTGTAGCAGTGTACCTACTGTGTTTCAAAATAGGTGTAGGCGTACAGATGACAGATTAATGTAAACCATAAAATAACCTTTATAAAACAGTGAGAATATTTTTTTATAATAATCCAACAGAAGGAGAACATGTCAAGAGTTAAAAACTTCTCTTTAGTCTTCCTATTGCCCCCTTAAACAAGAGGGTCAGTGGCGTCACTGGTGTCTATCGTCTGAATAGCGGAGTGGTTATAGTGCTGCCACAAAACTGAAGGTTGCTGTTTGATTCAATTCTGGACCCAAATGTTATTGATCATTGGGCTATCAAAGTGATACTGTCTAACATAAGATCGAGGTTGGATAGTAACAAGACCAGGATTTGGACCAATCCCTCAACAAATTTTCAAACGCCATTGGCAAAGAAAGCACAAGAATAAGAGGATTATGATTGAATAAAATCATTGTCTGATAGTAAATTAAATCAAGATAACAACTAGGAATTCCGGCTATAGCTTAAATCTGGACATACAATGGATTCCAATTTACCACTCCACCACTCCAATTTTATTGAAATTTAAAAAATGAATATCCTAAACAAACCTTGGAACAGCATATCCATGAACTGGCAGTACGCAGCTCCTGTACAGAGCTCTTCAATCTTGGCAAACTGTGATTGTAGACAATCGTTGACCCAAGCCAACATGTCATGGCGACTCAAGTTGTCTGTTGTCACATTTGTAGAATATACGTTGACGGCCATTTTACAAATCTGAAATAATTTACCTATTATGATAGTGTTTAAATGTTTCTGTATAAACCCCGGTGAAAAAGTCCTACAGCCAGTACAGTACAGTTAAATTGAAACAACGGTTTTTCACAGGCATAATATATTTAAGTTAACCTAAGTCATTGACACCAGAATAAGTAGGTATGCTTTTCCTATCACCATTGCATGGAAATGATAACATTGCCAAATTGCCACACATGTAAACAGTACATGAAATAGCTCATTTCAGCTTTACTCAGTCAGCTGATTTCACTGTTGGTATTTCTATAAAACACTAACATCCGGTAAGCAAATTTTAATTTAGGCCTAACCTAAAAAAACAAACTAGGCCTAACCTCAATGACATTTATAAACAACTAATAAGTTAAGCTGTATGTTTGTGATGTAAATTTCCTGTCGGCGAAACTTGGACGGTAACGTAGGAAATTACGCCACCTTAACGATAAATAAAAGGAATCACACGAGTCGGGTTGCGGGGATTTTCCCAGGAGACAATAGTGATTAGGATATCCTTAAATTTGATAGTCTCTGTTATCAGAGCTCGGAACAAACCTAGCAGGTTACCAGACACCACACTTTTAATCACCACTCTAGTCAGGGGAGTTTGTGGGGAATCGATAATTCTGCCGGAAATCTGTGGGCAATAACTACCTGACTTTAACTACTAACTACTAACTAATTTTATCCGTAACCATTAGGCGCATAGTAACGCTTCAATATACTAAATTGTTTGATTTATTGGTTTCAATGGAGTCTTATATAAACACCCGTTCCCGTAGTCCGATCATGCTGGTTCGCCAACTAGTTCGAATAAATGTAGGTTTACACGTTTATACAAAATTTCATCTAAATCGGATCATTTTTGATCGAGTTATCGTGCTAACGGACACTAGGCCTATATATATATATATATATATATATATATATATATATATATATATATGAATTTGGACAGGTGGTGTTTTTGGCCTCTAGGGACCTCAAAACAAAAAGGTAAATCAGTCCTGGGTCCAGGTCTTACCATGAGTACTACAGTAATAGCTTATTCCCTGTATGGGAAATTCGCTAAAAACACTTAAATAAGTTTAAAATGAACAAAACACGTCTACGAAGGTCGCACGATCAGAAACCGCTATTGCCACAATCGCGCATGACGACTATGACTGTGGGAATTGATGATATCCACACGGCCGCGGGAGAAGACTCATGATTTTGCCGTGATCATGGAAGACAAAGATAAAATGTCTACACGACGGCAGGAGATGATCATGATTTTGCCGCAATCACGCAAGACGACGATGGCATTTCTAAGACAGCAGGAGTCGATGATGATGTCTACACGGCAGCAGAAAACAGAATTTTTCCGCAATCGCAGAAGACCACACCCGTCAAAAGACGCCGGATTACTGGAGTGCCGCAGAACAGGATTAAGAGGGTCTATTTACTAAGAGGAAATATAGTAAACAAAAATAATGTCAAAAACCAATGATGAGCAGTTAATTAGGCCTAGTTGACAAATTTGTGCCCGTTTTATGGGCGGAGGGTAAATTTTCAATTTTTAGGGACAAACAAGGTCATAGGCTAGCCTATGTTAGCAGCCAAGTTGTTTCCTACTTAAGTGCCTATCAGCTAGAAATAAGCCTCATCTTAGCATTGTTGTAAACTTTTCATATTGTTTGTTAATTTAGATTTGTGTTGTTCTATCTATGAAATAAAAAACCTAACTTATTTGGATTTTTTTCTAGCTGTCACTGATGTCTAGACATTAACCCTAGATCTGGCGCTGGTCGATTATCGACCAAGACGACATGGGTCGGGTTTTTCTATTATTAAAATATGAAAACCGTTTTAAATCTCAATGAATCTTATACCATTAGAAAGATAAGATTCTGGGGATTCATTTTTATGTATAGAACATTAAGTTATTGAGCGAGTATTATATAGCAAGAAACATAGTTTAAAATACCCCGCTGCAGCAAACCTGCAGACTAAGCGAATTTCCATTTGCCTGATTTGATTTTCAATTTAATCTATGAATAACTTTGGGTTTAACGATTACCAAGGATTGCTGCTACAGGGAGGGTAAAAAAGCGTGTTTTTAGTAGGCTATATTAATAGGCTAGCTTAGTATAAAAGAAATAGATTTGCTGAGTTTGATCAAAATATATAGGTACATAAACTTAAGCAAACTACCCTACCTACAACAGTTTCATATTTTGTTGTGGTGTTTCCGGACCAATTGATTGACAAATAAATAAAAGGTTAAAATACCTGCTTGTCGCCTTGTGGTCCAAGTATTGTCCTAGTGGATTATGTACATTTCGGCGCGAGCGCCATCGTCGGATCCATATAAGAACTGTTTACACTAAACTTCCCTGAAGAGGTGCGTAAGATGTTCACAACACAAAACACATATAAAAACCGGTCGACCGTTAATTAACATTTTTTACTCTTGCTACGCGTGCACGGGCAGGATATGGAGGCGCGCCAGACGTGTGTCGAGACTCGACTGAAGACGGTAGTTGGTCGTGATCTGACCTTTGTCCTGGTGACGTAGCTAGTGCAGCATTGTTTCGGCTATTATTCATTTGAATTAAGGTTTCAAAAAGAATGTTGGATTGCAGGGTGTTTTTGTCGTTTAACAGGTTGTTTGTTTCAATTTTAGAGGCTCTGTAAATTTCGAATTGTTCCAATGCCGTCATTGTTCGGCCTTTTTGGCAAATATGTAAAGGCTGCAAATTTGTTGTTATATCAGTATAACTATGGTTACTGGCTACCAAATGGTCGGCGAAATTTGATTTTTGAACGATGGTTTTCTTTAAACCTCTTTACAAAGGGCCTTCCAGTTTGGCCAATGTAAAACTTATCACAGTCATTACAGGTTATTTTATAAACTCCTGTTTTTTGACAAAAATCCTGTGGTGTATTTTTTACGGAAAGGAGATTTTGGAGTTTGTTCGATGTTTTGAAGGCTACAATTTTACCATGCTTTTTCATCTGGTTTTTCAGTGTATGGGAGAGGTTGGTTCCAAATTCAACTGATACATACTCCATTCGCTCTTTATTGTTATCAGTGCTAGTAATGGCTTTTTTCTTGATTATTTGTTTATTGGTTAAACTATCGATCAATTTAGGGCTGTATCCATTTGAGACGGCGATGTATTTAATTATGTTTATCTCTTTTTCATAATCATCGGGGTTTAGGGGGACGGTGAGCATTCTATGAATGAAACTATTGTATGCTGCTATCTTGTGTTGGAAGGGGTGATGGGAAGTTTCATGAATGGTGGTATCAGTGGCTGTAGGTTTCCTGTAGATGCTGAATACAATCTTATCTTTTGTTTTTGTAGAGAACGTACAGCGCTGAGACAGACCTCTGGAGAAAGCTTAGAATATTATGGAAAGAACGATACCTAACTCGATCCAGTTCAATCTGATTCAGTCAGTCATAGAGCCTTCGCCGTAAACGATGTCTGCGTGTCGAAAAATCGACAAGTAACACTACACAAAGTGTGCTGCTTGTCGAATTTTCGTCAAGTAACACTGGGAGGGTTAAAGGGCTGGTTGATGATCCAGAAGAAGTAGGTAGTGATACTGATGTAAATTATCAGCCAAATTCCCAGCTATGGTTAGGCTATGCATTCTTAGTTAACGCTAAATGTACGAAATCTGTTTTTCACCCATAACTTATTTATTTTCAAATTTACTTCCTAATATTATTATATTTTTGTATAATCCTTATAAAATTTAGAACAAAGTGGCTAGGCCTATTTTAAAATATTTGTAAACCTATAAATTATAAAAATTTATTGAGCGCAAACATAAATTTTTTTCATTTAGGCTATTTTATAATTTTTGAGAAATGTTAACCCCACAAAAATTGTTGAAATTTTTTTTGTAATGTTTTATAACTTAGGTAACATTGAAGCCCATAATTTCCCACACAAAATGATATACAAAACAGTATACTTTACATTGTTTATAAGTTTCTCAGATAGACCTACATTTTAATAAACCCCTGCAATTGCGCAATAAATGGGCGGACATTAATACCATTAACTTAGGCCTACTATGGACACTTGGAGAGTTAACTTACTGTATTTCATATAGCCTATTGCCCATTAAGGTTGTAATTCCTTTCTAAAGGGAACTTTCCATAAACCTACTTAATGTTAAAAAGACCTCAGCTGTAGGCTACTTATTTGTAGGCTATGTTATTCTTACAATATTTATTACCTTATTAAAATCAGGTGTGAAGTTATTTGTTTGTAGCCTATTAGCCTAACTAACTGTAGGCTACCTACTCTGTTTTGTTTATTTCAGCCTAAATTAATAAATCAATAGTTTTTTGTTTTATTAATACTGATGAGTCAGACAGGGTAAAGACCGTGGGTAACAGCTAGTTATTCAGTAGCTTAGGTAGGTTAGGCCTATCTGATGATGTAAAAAATTGCTAACTTACGGGTTCCCATTGTACCCTCTGGGGAATAATTCCCCCTAAATTTTACTTCCAATCACCCTACACATGTCAAGACTGGTCTAGCCATTATTCAGGAAAGGTGGCACACAATAATGATAACCAAATCTTAGGTAACTTACCAAAATCTTAACAAAGTAAATAAGTTATTATAAAAACGATAACGATTATGGAAAAGAACTTTTAACACTTTTAACGGTTTCCCAGTTAATGTAAGCAAGCCAAATAAATAAATATGACAGGCTACAAAACACAAATTGCACATAGGGCCTATTAGGCTAAGTTGAATCATGGTCAACGGGCCGAGTCCGAGGTCAACATCCTAATCCAGTACCGGTTGAAAAGATCTTCTGTTAAGAATTATACTACTTAACCGATAGCATGTTTACAAAATACAACTAATATCATAAATTTTTAAAAAGTTCTAAAAGCTATAGCAATATTTATTTAAATATTTAGACTTCCTTACCTAGTGAATTGTCTAACTGGCACAATGAACGATAGATGATGAATTCCAAAGACCACGACAAGACAGAGACCACAGTTCATAGAGAAGAAGAAGAAAAAAGACAGAGACAGACAAGAAGGATAAGCAAATAAAATTACTGTTACTGTAGTTTTATAATGTCTTATTCAACGACCAAAGTCAAAGATAAAACATACTTTTCAAGTAGGAGTCTGTGAGTTCTTTGAAGAGCACACTGCTAACAACAAAGATAGACACCAAAATGAACCCACTTTACACCATACACACACACATATACACATCTAACACAATAATGACCCAAAAAAAAGAAGATGACGATTCCCTAGTCTCTACGACTACGGTGAAGAGGGCCAAATTAAAAGGTAAAAAGGTGTACTTCTAGGGGAGTATGTTTTATCTATTATAATACTCCCTTTAGTACAGGCAAAATAGATTAAAATTCACCAACAAAACAAAAAAAATGAGTTAAGAGATGAAACTTTGGTATTAACTTCGTTTTACTAATAGAAATCAAGATCCAATGAGTCCCCAAGAGTCCCGATGGGGGGACCTGGTTTTAAGGGGACAGGGAGGGGGCATTTTGATATAATTAATGATTCACGATTTGAGGTCATTTAGGAAGTAGTTTTCAAGGTTTGTATAAACGGTGAATCGATAGGAACCATATTCTATGGAGGTGGTCAATGGAACCACCTCCATAAGAGATTTATTATATTAGTACTGTACATATTATTTTGTTGTTCGTCGTGTAGAATATAATGGAAGAGTATCCAGGGTTAATGTCCATCTATATCTATACAAACCATGTATTGTCTACACAGAGAGGTTGTGGCGGGTAAAATGGCAAACCTACATTGGCAACAGTGGTTTAGGTTTACTCAACTCACTGACGTCAGTCTTGTCTCTTGTCTTGTCTTCTGCCTTCTGCTTCTGCTGTCGGTTCGTTCTGTTTCTGTTTTCTGCTGTTGTTTGTTTGTTGATCCTCTCTTCTCTTGTAAATGTGACGTGGACTCATAATCAACTATCGTATAGTCCCCGAATCAAATTAAAATTTTGCCTATTTATGAAATGAGTTCTTTTTTAACGCTGCAGAAGATGTCAGAAAGAAGTTGAAATTATTTTATATATTTCATAAAACTCTGTAACTTAGTAAGTAGCCCATATGACATTAACCATATTATTTTAAAACTAGTTTAGCCTCTAACCGGTAGTTTCAGGTTTAAAAACTTAAACAAATACCCCCGCCGCAGCAAACCTGCAGACTTAGCGAATTTCCATCTGCCTGATTGGATTTTAACTAAAATGTCTCCTTAAAAATATCACATTTATTCCCTATTGTGATGGTTGTGATCAACCTATGAATCTCACACATGCTTTAAATTGTAAAAAAGGAGGATTGATCAAACATATGCATGATCAACATCGTGACCACTGTGCTGCGATAGCAAATATGGCCTGGAAAGGGGTTGAAGTCGAGCCTATTATGGAGAAGCTGACCCTGCAAACAATGTGCCTGCTTTAAAAGCTGATTTTAAAGTTAATGGTATTTGGGAGGCTGAGAGAGTAGCGTTTTTTGATAATCGCATTGTTAATGCTGACGCTCCCTCTTACGCCAACCAAGAATGGGGAACAATATCTCGAAACCATACTGTTCAGAAACACAATAAATATGACAAAGCAGCCGAAGACATCAGAGGAAGCTTCACACCATTAATATGTTCCACGGAAGGAGTCCCCCACAAAGAATATGAAGCGTTTCAGAGGAGAACAAGCGAAGCCCTGGCTGCAAATTATCGGATGGTTGAGGATCCAAAGCCAGCTCTCCATCATTCGAGCGGTTTCGCTTAGGCTACGGGGAACTAGACGGAAAATTCGAAGTATTCAATTTGAAGATGGTGCCGCAATTCCCCCATTGCTCTATTGAGCTTTCATTTTATTTTTTAAACATTTATATTTGATTGAAAATCATAGTCATATGTAGAATTGTTTGAAATGTATAAATAAAGTTTTGTTGTTTGTGGTTTTATTCCCTATTTAAACAGAATTAATTTAATGAGTACTTAGGTTTGCTGCAACAGGGAGGGTAAAACAGTTTTTTTTATGTAAAAAGGTACTGTGGTTTGGTAATAAATTAATGTATTTTCCAAATTTGATCAAAATATGTTCATAAACAAGCAAACTACAACAGTTGACTTATTCTCCATAAGAATAACATGGGAATTTTAAAATTACAATTTTTTTGAATTTTCTCCGTAACAATTAGGCGCATAATAACGCTTCAATATACTAAATTATTTGTTTTTTTAAGCTCTACAAAATGGTTTAAAAAAAATGGTGAAATTTTGTGTTTTTAGGGTCAAAAATGGGAAAAACTTATTTTTACCCCATAAAACCCCCATAAACCCCCGTTCCCATAGTCCGATCATGCTGGTTCGCGTACTCATTCAAGTTTATCCCGCCTTACACCTTCAAACCAAATTTTATCAAAATCAGACATAAATTACCCAAGTTATCGTGCGGATGGACACACACACACACATATATATATATATATATATATATATATCTATATATAGATATATAAAAATTTGAACGAATGGTGTTTTTGGCCTCTGGGGACATCAAAATGAAAAAGTAAATCGGTCCCGGGCTTAGGTCTTACCATGAGACCTACGGTAATAGCTACTTCCCTATAGGGAAATTCGCTAAAAGCAGAATAATTCGGCTTATAAATAAATAGTAAATCCATATGCAGAACTATTCGTTCACCCAGTTATCTGAGTTGGGTACAAACTCTTAGGTAGGCCAGGTAAACTTAGGTACCGGTACCATTTAAATAAATTTATGTCAAAAAAGATCCGCGAATTAATAGGCATTAATTGAATTGGCATTGCTTTATAGTGATTTTCCCATATAGTAAATTTAGCTCCTACCATAGGTCCTATGGTAAAGCCTACACTAGACCTGAGACGGATTTACTTTTTTGTTTTGTTGTCCCTAGAAGGCCAAAACACCATCACTGGTCAAATCCATAGGCTAAGCTATGAGAGTGCACGATAACTCGAGTAAAAATCATTCAGTTTTGACTACATTCGGTACAAATCTGGATCGACCCAAAGTTATTTGAACGAGTTCGCAAATGAGCATGATCCCTCTATGGGAACAGGATTTTATGCCCATTTTATCCACAAAACTTTGTAATTTATTTCTAAACTAGCCTAACTGTTCTTGTAAAAAAAAAAAAACACAACTTAACTTAACTTAGAAAAACAAATACCGTACCGTAGTTAATGTAACAAACAAAACGTTCGACTCAGATAACCAGACTTGTAAACCTTACGCCTAACTTATGGTATTTTTTCCAAGTGCACCTTGGATATAGTTTACACACATATCATAATATAGTTTACAGAACCTAACAACTAATAACACAGTTCAGGTAAGAAACTTTTAGGTACAACGTTTGTCCGTAAATTAAGGTATCCTCAGTTGCAAAACTGTGTCAAATCCGACACACGCCTAAGTTATGTCTTAAATTGTTAGAGGCTAGAGGTATATGTGGTTATACCTCTATTCAGCTACGGTAGTAGTCTTGTCATTACAGTATAGCCAGTAGCAATTGAGGGAAAACTGATGCTCCTGCCAAGTGTGAATTAGAAACTGTAATTGGATTCGTAAAGGAAGTAAGTCAACCTCTCTTTACATGAAATGTGCATAAGTGACTTAGGAAGTTCGCAGAAGGTTGTACAAAGTTGGACGATAAGGCTGGCATTGTGTGTTCATCAGATCATCTAGACAGAGATTATGTTTGAGAAATCTATTCTTGAAGATATGCTTGTTCAAGACTACCAGGGATTACTGGTACCGGTATCCTTGGTTGTCTTACAATATCTTAATTTCTGCTCTAATTTCTGACACCGCCTCAAATAAAACTTATGAACCTCCACAGCCGAAGTACACTGTACAAAATATTGTGCAGAGTTCCTACACCTCTCATGGACATATTCTACGTTCCAACACAATTATTAGCCATTCAGGTTGGCAAATTAGTTATTGGCACCTTCAACCACAGAAATCTTATTATAGAACACAATTATTCATTCTTGAAGAGATACAACTACTTGTGATGTATTTACTTTGAATGTCAGCTACTTTTTGACATGTTGGGATACCCTACATGGTTATTGTTGAACAGACTCTTGAATAAGTAATGTGTCACAGCCTATTTAAATCCTTGTTACAGATATGCAGTTGCCCTCCTTCACTCTGATAATTTCTCTTGTGTTCTTGGCGTACATTGGACATTCCATATGGAACCTAGCAAGATTGTTCATTCCACCTCCTTGTCCTCCAGATGTACATTGTATCCAGTACTATCTGCAAGACAATCCAAAACTGCAGGTATAACTTTTATGATTAAAAAACGTTTACCAGTACTTTACTACTTTTTAAGTTAGTAATATAAAATTAACAATAGAACAATAATTGAAAAAGTTCACCTACAAAACATTCTGTTTGACAAGGCCTATGGTCAAAAGATGAAAGCTTTCTGCATGAAACATAATTTCTTTTTGGATCCATTCTTTTTAGTAGCAAAACCACAATCCAAAGAATTTAGTTTTGGGTTTTGTTGCAGATAGCGGTTTTCACTTCGCCTACCCTGAGGCCAAGCAGCGCCGGGGAAATACAGAAGGTTGCTACCATTCGTGACTTTGACTATGATGCTGCCTTTGAAAGGTAAAATTTTATTGGAAAATTGCCGTGTGTGGATTCAAAAGAGTGTGGATGTAAAACAATATTTTTAACCCATTAATCAGAATTTTTTTATGATTTCTTTCATTCATTAGAGTAAAAAAACTCTTCTCCGGTGATTCTCAGAGACAACTCACACCACATTTGGTTTTAGGTAAGATGGACTTTTGCTGTTAGGTAAAATGACAAATGTTTTAACTAAAGTACATTTTGGGAGTCAGGCGAATTCTTCCTGTTTTCAAGTGACCTAAATCCATATTTACCTAATCACCCTAGTTCACTTGAAAATGGGAGAAGTTCCTTGCCTCACAAAAAGTCAAAAAAGTTAGCATAGGAAAAGTTTATTGTACCTAAACAGGATCATATTTAAAATCTATGAGGCCCCTGGCGGCTTATACCAGAGTGGCCCATGTATTCTGATTATTTGGTGGGGCTGGAGCTTACGGGTTAGCCCACTCCTTCAACTCAATGAACTTAAACCTTTGCTTTCCACGATTCAATCGGTGATTAGATCAAGAAAGCTTAAGAGTCTACTAGCTAATAAATAATTCCATTTGATTTATTAGTAATCATACTAAATGGATCTGCGGGACAGACTAGTTTACTTCGGGTTAGGTAAAAAATCTCAACCTTGATGTCTCGGGCCAAAACAGGTTGTTTTAGAAAGTTTTGATTAAACAAATTGTAATTGTTATAATATCATGGGCTTAAACGACTTCTGCAATCATGGCAAACTCGTGAACGCAAAAAAAGGTGTTCTTGGTCATGACGAAATTGTGAGCATCTTTTACGTTCAACGCAAAATAGAAAATAGTGAACATCTTTCGTGTTCATAACAACACAAGTTACATTCTACATCTCCTGCAATCACGACAAAATAGTGAATTTCTTTGTATCCCACAACCATGGTTAAGTTGTGATTTCCAACAGAGCAATCTTTGTAGACAATCAGGAGAATAAAACAATTAGGCTACTCTATCTTTGAATCCACTAAAAGAATGTTGGTAAAATTCATTTTTCATGTGAAAAAAATTCCTTTGAAGCTCCAAGTGAAGATCTCTCAGTCCAGGGCCCTTGGCAACCGCCATTTCTGCCGTTAAGGAAATACAGACCTGTACCTAAAACTGAAATAGTTATCTTTCACAATTATGACTTTTAAAAACACAGGATTCATAACTTACCACATTTTAACACAAATTTTCACCTTGATGATTCCAGAACAATAAGTGTACCATTACCGAGACAGACTGTGAAGAACGGTACGTTATGCATGCACCTGTTTGTGCTGCCAAGATACACTACGGTACGAGAGTGGAGCGACGCAAGTCAAGCCAAGGATAAAGTCTACACCCAGGCAATGCTGTCCCACTATCAAGTGCCTTCTAGTGCTACCTACCAGCTACTTAGTGGTTAGTATCTAGGATTGTGTTAAATGACATATATAATGTAATGGCTAAGGTGTTGGATTGTTACTGGGTATTGAAATACTCACACATTCTTGGTTAATTCACTGGATTTATTACGATTAGTTTACAGTACACGAGTACACATGACAGTCACAATATAGTCATAATCAAGCATAAACGGAAGTGGTTGAATCAATCTACAATATCCAAACAGTGTTACCAACACAAGACAACAAATCACATAGCCTAGCTAAGACAAAGAATAAATATAATTAACGTATATATCACTATAATACAACATCTCCCTTTTCTTACATTTTTTTAATTTTTTTTTTTATTGATACCTAACTGGGCGTTTAATTGCTCTTCCACTCCTAGTATGGTAAACATTCGCATCATTATTGGTATTTTGATTGGGCAGGCCTACATCTAATTGAACAGGGTTAGGGATATTTACATTTTGGTTAGGCCTATCTACATTAGGTTGGATTTGGTTAGGATTTTGGTTGATAACAACATTGGGATTAGCTTCATCCTCAATTTGATCATCAAAAGATTCATCGTACACTCTTAGGCCTATATCTGTTAAGAACTGGTGTATTATAAGATTGTCTTAAGTGAACTGAATTTCTTGTCAGTACTCTACCATTTTCCTCCCTTATTAGGTAAGACCTAGGACCTGTAGCTTTACCAATAATCTGAGCTGGTTTCCAAAGATTATCTTTTTTATACACAACATTTGGACTTGTAAACTCTGGTTTTACTTTAGAATTTTTATCATAGTAAACTTTAGACTTAGCTTGTGCATTTTTTATTTTCATTTTGACATCTACTTGAACTTTTGGCTTTAAAACATTTTTACTTATGGGTATTTTAGATCTTAGTATTCTACTCATGAGAACTTGACATGGTGCTAGGCTAGTACCTTTTACCGGAGTTGACCTATAATCTAAAAGTGCTAAGTATACTTCACTTTCATTATTAGACTTCTTTAGAATGTTTTTTGCGATTTGTACGGCTCTCTCAGCCATGCCGTTTGACTTAGGGTATGTAGGGCTACTATAAACACAATCAATGTCCCATTCTTTACAAAACTGATTGAATTCAAAAGAATTAAATGGCATGTTGTCACTACAGATGTGTTTTGGGACTCCATGTTCAGAAAAAATTGACTTAAGCTTCAATATGACCAGGGCCGGACTTAGGACTTCAGGGGCCCCGGGCAAATTTTCCAATGGGGCCCTAGGATTTCAGTTTGGGGGGGGGGTCCTCTGGGGGGATTGGGGGGTATGGAAAAATTTCTAAATTTAGGCTTCAAATAGAGCAATTTAAGGCCAAATAAGCAATAAGTTCTATATCAAAAATCGTTTTTAAAATATAACTATTTTAACATATTTTTATATACAGCATCTTTTAATTTTATACACAAAAAATAAAAATGTTTGAAACCTAATCTCTTGCATTCACTATTTAAACAAACTCTGACCAAATGTTTCAATTGCTTTGTAGTACCAGTGACGGCATATTTTGGTATAGTAGCATGGTAGGCTACCATAATATATTTGGATTAGAAGTATTGATATATTTTTGTTTATTACGTATTTAAATTATCGATTATTGCCGTCTATTTGTATGATTTTTCAATATTACTACAATATAGGTGTGATTATTTTATTTTCATAATGGTTTTGGTATCTATGGCATTCTCGTTTTTATAATATGTTAAAGTCCTAGCATGAAAAGTACCATTGAGGACTTTCAAGTTTGAGTTTTTTATTTACGAGCAAAATCTTGCAATGTCTAATAAACACTCACAAGCTAACTATTTATATGAGTAACTGAAAGATGTTTAAATGGATCCAATATCGATTAATACAACATAGCATTGAATACAACATTACTCACTTCAGCTTTGTTTTTGTACTGTTAGTTTGCAGAATTACAATAAAATAACACAAAAGTAAGACAATTTCAACCAACTTGACGTGACCACTAGTCTCAAAGGACAAACTATGGGAGTAAAGTGATTTTGTTTTGGATAGGCGATAAGGCATTTTATGTGTGTGTATGCGCGTGCGTGAGACAGACAGGACTAGACAGGATCCCTTATCAGCTCATTATCATTTATTTTTTCAGCTGCTTCTGCTTATCGCTTGTTTACGATTTCAGTTGACAACGCTCACCCGCTCCCAATAAATGTAATGTTTTGTTAACATCAGACGACTCTAGTTGTTTTAAAGTGCCTATATAGATTTTAAAAATCTTACTGGCGCTGTATGATTTTGACTCCAAAGACTAAATTGGAGATCAAAATTTCGACGCATAACTTAATTAATTACTATTTTACAAAACCTTTAAATTGAACGGATAATATACTTCTACCCCTTAAAATCCTGATTGGTACTAAGAGGTAAAAGAAAAGAATAACATTTAATAAAACATATACGGAGCAATGTTTTTATTTTTAAAAATATTTGAACTCCAGTGAATCTCCTTTTAAAACACAACATAATTTTACAAGTTACGTTCTACTTTGGGACAAGAGTTTTCATATTTATTGTATTTTTGCCCCAAGCGCGGGGCCCCCTTCAACTCATTCGCCACGGCCGTTCGTTCGGGCGAGCGGCTTCATTGAAACTGAAACTTGTCCGTCACAGCCTAGCACATACTGTATGCTCGTGTAAACCAGTCCTAAGCGTGGGGCCCAGTGTAACTCTGAGGAAAAGTCCCTTAAGTTCAAGAATTTTGTTCCTAGCAATGCCTTAAAATGCACCTAACAATAACCTTAAATATAGTATAACGAAAATAAAATAAAGCTGTTACAAAATAAGGCCATTTGGTAAGTGTCTGATCAATTTTCGAGGTTATTAATAAAAACTAATGAGCAAGGGGGCGCTTAAGGGGGCCCCTGTCGGGGCCCCCCTGGCCCGGGGGCCTCGGGCGTTCGCCCCCTCCGCCCATAGGTAAGTCCGGCCCTGAATATGACTTCACTAGCTTGCTTATTTCTCAGTGATTTGAGCTCTAACCATTTTGAATAATAATCGATAAGAACAATGTAAGGTTTACCCTTAAAATCCAATAGATCCACTGCAACCTTCTCAAAAGGCAAATCAGGTACTGAATGTGGAATCATAGGTTCCTTGATGTTGTTAGGCCTAAAACGCTCACACACAGTACATTTACTAACGATATGCTCAATATCGCGACTAATGTTTGGCCAATAAACTGTCATTCTGGCTTTAAGTTGAGTTTTTCAATACCCATATGTGACTCGTGAAGAAGATTTAAAATCTTACTTCTCAAAGAATTAGGGACAACAATTCTATGATCTAAAAACAATAACCCGTCATCACATGTTAACCTGTCTCTTAACTGGAAATAAAATTTCACATGACTTGGGATAGTATGCCTATCATCTGGCCAACTGTCTTGAACATACTTAACTACACAATTGAGGGTCTCGTCATTTTTTGTTGCACCGCGAATTTCAGATTTTCTAGTTTCTGAAACTTGTGCATGTTTGCTCAAAGAATGAACAACTTCTAGCAGTTCAGGATCATCATATACTTTGTCTTTTAAAAATGACCTTGAAAGACAATCAGCGACATACATTTCTTTACCTGGTACATATTTTACACAGGTCGTACTTTACTAACTTAAGACGCATTCTTTGAAGCCTAGCGTTATGAATATTTGCAATATTTTTATTCATTATTGACACTAAAGGCTTATGATCAGTTTGAACTTCTACATTTGACCTACCATACACAAAATGATGATATTTTTTAACAGATTCACAGATTGCTAACATTTCCTTTTCTGTTTGTGAATAGCCTACTTGAGTATCTGTTAAGCTTTTCGATCCATACATTACAGGATGACCATTTTGAAATAGAGAAAAACCCATTCCGTGTTTAGAGCTATCACACTGTAATACTATCGGCTTACTATCATCAGAGTGAGCAAGTACTGGTGAATTAATGATTAACTCCTTCAGTTTAGCTAACGCTTCCTCGTGTTTAGGCATCCACAAAAACGCTATATCTTTTCATATCAGTTCTCTCAATGGACTAGTAATTTCTGCCATATTTGGAATAAAACTTCTCATAAAATTGAACATTCCCATCAACCGTTGCAATTATTTTTTACTTTTAGGGCTTTCAAGGCCTATGATTGCTCTAATACGGTCCGGGTCTGGTACACGACCTTCTCGAGAAAATACTTCACCGAAGTATTTCACACTTTGGACTTTGTATTGAAACTTTGCTTGGTTAAACTTAACATTACATTCCCTAGCCTTTTGAATGACTTTCTTAAGAATAATATCATGTTCTTTTTTGTCTACACCAGCAATTAAGATATCGTCAAAATAAATTACAACTCCTTCAATGCTACCAAAAATTTGTTCTGTGAACTTTTGAAATATTTCTGGAGAAATATTTAACCCAAAAGGCAAACGTAGGAACTTAAATGTTCCAAAAGGGGTACTGAATGCACAATGTTCAGAAGATTCCTCATCAAGTACAATATTATAAAAGCCATCTCTGAGATCCAAAAGAGAAGATACACATTTATTAGTAAGTTTGTGTGAGATGTCTTGCATAGACGGAATCAAATGTGGCATTCGTTTAGTAGCTTGATTTAGATCAGTAGGATCTATACATAACCTAACGCTGCCGTTTGGTTTTTCAACAACTACAAGGTTACTAACAAAGCTTGTCGGATTATCTACTTTACAGATTATACCTTGACTTTCAAGTTTAACAAGAGCATCTTTAACTTTAGGTTGTACTGATAAAGGTATTCTACGAGGCGGCTTGACCGTAACCTTACAATTAGGGTCAACGTCAAAATGACATTTGTCTTTAAATTTACCTATTCCTTCAAACACATCAATGTTTGACTCAATGAACTTTTGTTTTTCAACGCTTATTACATTATTAATATTACTATCTTAGTCAGTAACAAAGCTACACAGGTCATCACACACCATTCTACACTCATCCTTCACTCATATTTGGGTTAAAAAACGCACCTATGTGGCGTCCGCATCTCAATAATTGATTGATTGGTTGACACTTTGTCAATTCTTTGAATGAGGTTGAACCTTTTGCAACTCTCAAGGCCTAATATGCCTACATCATTTTTAGTTTTGGTAACTACAAACTCGACAACTTCTGAACTACTTCTAGATATAGGCCTACAATTCAATTTTATTACCCCCATTGATTCTATTTTAGAACCACCATAGGCTTCAAGAGCTACTTTGGTTCGCTCTAGCCTTATTGAACCATCATTTTGTTTTAACTTCTCATACAATTCAATGGGGCATGTATTTACTTCTGCGCCAGAGTCTAACTTGAACATAACTTTTTCCTGATCATTTAGGACCATAACTTCATACCATTGGTTATTTTTAGGTACTGGCAAGTTTTGAATTGAATTCAAGAAAAGACAATCACTTTCAACACTAGAACCAAGGTCTACTTCATCACATTTAACACTAGCATTAAGGCCTACTTCATTTACAATTTTACTCGAACCCACATGTGGCTTATCATGATTAGCAACTTGAATAGGCTTACGCTTTAAGTTACACCCTATTTGTTGCAACCAAATAAAAAAAATAAAAATTTGGAAGATTTTTATGTCATCTCAAATGAAGAACTGATACTTGCTTACTTTGCAAAAAAGACAGCATAGAAGGTTGGTTAGCTTGAAGATGACTAATAATGACACCAAGATAAGTGCGACCAAGAACAGTAGTAAAAGAAAACTTATTTTGCCTTATCCTATGTAGGCTATATTTGATCATAAAGGAAGTGGTAGTGCACTTTTATCTACTGTCCTGCCTATATATTTAGATATTAATACATATGACTAAGGCCGTTTGTTATGCGTACTATCAACTTTTCTCATAAGAGTAACCATCCACAGGGGGTGTAGAGAAAAAACAGCTGAGGCCAGTGACTCACATCAAGAGCAGTATTGGGTTTAACATTCTGACTGGAATCACTGCTTTGCCTCAGATAGGTATACCTGCAGAGCTTCAACATCATTTGAGGTACCGGTAAATAGTATGAATATCAACATATTTTGAGGTTAATAGTATAAATTAATGTCAACATTAATTGTTTGAGGCAAATAGTATAAATGTCAACATCATTTGAGGTAAATAGTATGAATGTAAAAATCATTTGAGGTATATAGTATGAATTTCAGCATCATTTTATGTAAACAGTATGATTGACAAATGTCAACATAATTTGAGGTAAATAATATTAATGTCAACTTAGTTTTAAGAAGTATTTTTTTTTTAAATATTGGAAAACATATTTTGGGAGAATTTTAATAACTAGAACCCTACCTTAAAATGTTTACCAAGTTTCGTAACTAAACGACCAAAGGGCTTTGAGTTATTAAGTTACGTAGGCTATTTTTACAAAATTACAAAATGGAAATAAAAAAAAATTTTACTGGACATTTTTTACTTATTTTGGTACCGTAGGTTTATAACCTGGTTCAGTAGAATCCGCTATTTTTGTGCCACCCTGCACACCTATAAACACGCTAATAAACAGGCCTCTAACTATTGATAGGCTACGTAAACAACATAAAGCGTAAATAATTCATGATGGTTTGCTAAAAAAATGTTTCACTCATATGTGTTAAAACTTACATAGCATGAACTAACATTTCGGAATCCAGACATAAAACCCAAAACTTTTATACAGTACAGTTACGGTAAGACATCAATTAACATGTTATTCTTATGGAGAAGTTAACTGTTATAGTTTGCTTGTTTATGGATATATTTTGATCAAACTTGGTAAATTTATTTAATTTATACTAAGCTAATAATATTTAGCTTAAACACATTTTTTACCCTCCCTGTAGCAGCATTCCTAGGTACTTTTTAAACCTAATGTTTTTAAAATAGACTTGAGGACCCATGCTGCTCCGCAGCGCTAAAACGAATATAATATCCGAGAAATAATCAAATTTATGATTTTTCAATTGATAATGTAAACTCTTACCTTAGCAATCCTTATTGTGGCTGTCCGATATTAATTTCGGACCCTTTAGGTCCATCTTCAGTCGGAAGTTTAGGGAGACCAAATACTTATTAAGGTCCACCCAATGGGTTTTGTAGAAATGTTGACATTTAACACGATACACATTACAGTTGACATAATATAAATAATATACAGAGGTTAGGGATAAACACCATGGTTTTATAAATGTGGGATAACCTCACTTCAGTCAGGGAACACGTTTCCTAAAGGTTCAACAGTTCTGATTTACAGGTTGTCAGAAGAAGGAGGTTTTTTGCCCATCATTCAGATTGATATTCTAAATGACCGATTGCGAAACCTTGTGGAAATACCAGAAAACTCAACAGTTGACATTAAGTTCTATTACGCTCCGATTTCAATAGGAAAATTAAGGTAAGCTTAGGAATTTTCATCACAAGGTTAAGTGATATTGAGACACACCTTAAGAATTAGGTTGATTGCATTAGGTTTGGCATCTAAACATGTAAAGTGTATAAAGGGAATATAAAGGAAAACACAAGACACATTGGAAAAGTCCAATTTAATAATAGTAACCTAAAGGGAAGTTAAAAAATAGTACTGGTACTTATTTTGCTATAATTTTACACTTTTAAACAATTTATTTAGTCCTGATTTATATTGTAACTGAACATACTCTTAACTATTATTTAAGCACTAAGCAGTTTAAAATTTGAATAGATATGGAGACTACACCATTGCCTCTTTGGTGCCAAGACTGTCTGTTAGTCAGGCTAGTTCCTACAACAAAGGCTCTTAGAGTTTTGTTTCTCTTTGGATTGATTGGCTGAAAACATGAAGTAGTCAATATCACTCTTACGATTGTTGTCTTTTCGGTTGTAAAGGTTAGTTCTACATCTGAAAGAAGCGTTCCAAATGCTAAAGACCCTGGGGTTCGCTGACAAAGACATGGACGAACTAAAAGGCATCTTTGCAGACACAAATATCTATTTGCTGTGTGGAACTGTGTTCATCTCATCTGTCCATGTAAGCTCAAGTCTAAACCAAAATATTTGCGTCAGTTTTTGATAGTAACGTTATACACTTTACTTACTTATATATATACCTTTTAAAAGGAAAGAGGAGTACTCTTGTAGAATATGTGAAGAGATTCTGAGATCCTCTCTTTTAATTTTTCAGAGTGTTATTTCTTTTAGAGTAGAACCTCTTTAATCCGAACGTCCTAATCCGAACGCCTCATTGTTGTACTCTATATACAGAACAGTACTTCTTTATTGTACAGTATTTATTGATATAAGCACCATAAATGTTTCTACTGTAATGTACAGTACTGTTTATTCACTATGTTTACTACTGTATTAAATAAACACTGTAGGTTACTTTATAAAGCATTTTTCACTTTTCCCGTAACAATTACGATCCATTTTAGCCACGTTCAGCCATTGTCATGCAAAAACCACAATATATTATGTAATCCGAACTATTCAATAGTCTGAACTACCCCTAGTCCCAATTAGTTCGGATTAAAGAGATTCTACTGTATTTATTTTCGTTGTGATACACACATAAAGATACATTAATTTTAAGACTTCAATTTTAACTGTGACTGTGAGGCGAATGTTCATTTATTTTAAAACAAAAAGGAAATGGTGTAATGGCCTTACAAGTATAAATATCTTATCAGAATTTGGAAAAGGGAAAAATAGGTAGGTTAGATTAGATAAGTAAATGTAGTAGTTAAGGAAATTTAGATGAGTTTACTTGAAAACCGGAGGAATTCCCTTACCTCACGAAACTCAGTGTAGGAAAAGCTTATCAAATTAAACTTATTATAATAGTTATCCTTTGCAATAATGAAGTTTAAAATCAGAATTCTAAGCTAGTTTCGGAAAGAAAAATATTATCAGTTACATAGTGTGTTGCTGTGAAATGCCATTTTCATTCTTATACACCGTTTTAATGATACCAAATGTAGAGACAAAATTATTTTAACATTATGTTTGCATATTTTATGTCACCTTCAAGTATCATAAAAGAGGAAATATAACTTAGTTGTTGCATGCTCTATGATAGGCTCATTCAGCTGTGTTATATCCAATGCTGCAGTGCTGTGTTATATGTGCTTTACACTCACAACAATGTTGACTGATTCAGAAGTTCAGCAGTAATCCATTGCAACAGTATTAAATAACAATGTTCATATCCCCCACCCTCGGAAAATGAGTTTGATGTCCCTGGAAGAAAATTGTTTTTAAGAAAAGCTTGTATCGTACTTTTAGACGTTAACTGTAAGGATCATGAGGTTCTAAGTTTGCAAAAGGGAATATTTTTTCATTTAATTTTATATTGCAATTTATACATCTTTTAGCTAGAAAATGCATTTGTATTTGTAGCTCCTGTTTGACTTCTTGGCGCTAAAGAACGACGTGAATTTCTGGCGAACGAGAAAGACATTGGCAGGCCTGTCGGGGAGGACGATAATGTGGAGAGCCTTCAGTCAGTTTGTCGTATTTCTGTACTTAATGGATGAAGAAACATCTCTGCTAGTTTTGATACCTTCGGGAATTTCTACTCTAATAGAGGTAACTACATTTATTATATTCTCAATCATCCAAGTCAAATAAAAGTCAGTTTATTTTTAGTACACCATTTCATAACTGTTTATTTACTATTATTTTAACAGTATTAAAACATGTGATATTTAATCTTCACAAATAAGTTATAGCAGAAAAGATTTATCAATGAACGTGACATATATTTGAAATTAGTCATTAACAACATTGTACATTAGGATCTTTAGGTAGTAAGATAAATAGGTTTAGTGTACATTATTTTACTTGTAATTATTTTAAGAACAAAAATACCACTGAAAGTGGAACTTGCTGATTTAAATCTTCAAGATCCGAAGATTTACAAAGTAGACACAAGAGTATGGTACACTGAAAATTTACTTTAAAACTATCCGTGCTGCAAGTATAACTCAACAAAAATAGCTGATAGCTATACCTGACATATGCTGCACTCTGGAAGTCAAATTTAAAATTCAATATTAAGGAGCATTAGGCTTTGGTCCCTGAGGTCCTGGGTTGAAATCCTGCTAATCACCAAAGGGTTTTGGTTTTATCCATGTGATAAAGCCTTGACCCTCTAGGACTAGCCTGAAGTAATGCATACACTGATTCCAGGCCCTAGCACCCTAGGGTGTGAAGGTGGGACATAATAAATAGCTATTTGTGTATTTAGAGCGCAAAGTATGTCATTGCTGCTCGAGAACTGTAGAAAGAACTGCTGTAGATGCTTTAGCCGAGTGCAGCCATATGTTTCAAGACCAGCAATGGCTGTTTATGCTTGTAATAAGCCTACACACAATATTTTTTCAACCACCAAAATTAACATAATACTCAGATTAACTTTTTAGTTTCATATAAATTATTTTAATTATGTTTTTTGCCCCTTTCTCAACATTTAAAGTCAAATTAGATACTTGAAATCTAATGTGACTCTCAATGTTGAGAAAGGGGCCAGTGGCCTAGAAATATTCATTGTTTTGAAGTGGGATGCCTACTTTTCTAAAGGTAAGCCTGTTTAGTGTTTATCCTATCCTTTGTCTCCTTAAAACACATTTTGGGTAGATTGGTTAAAAGTTTGAGTTTGACAAGACGGGTGGTTTCTATTTCACCTCAAATTAGGCAATTCGCCACTTCTCCGATTATCAATTCTTTAAGACAGTAATACACACTTGGGTGCATATTTTAAGCTGAATATGAATGCAAGGTAGGATTGTAGGATGGAGTGAGATGATCTATGTATTTTGTTACTGACTAATTTCACACATTTAAAACTTACTGACTCTTTGATTTTAAAAGCCCAACGATGAAGGACAGGTGGGACCAGTTTAAAACCATCCAAAAGCTACTCACTTTTCTCAGATTGAACCAGTATACTTTTGATTACTATGTAAGCACTTAAACCTGAGTGGCTATGCTAACTGAGAGTCTGCTTAAGATTTGTTTATAAATAACTACAGTATGATTTTTGTGTACATAGGATTAGGTGTATTTAAATCACCAATTTATCCATGGAGCGCTAAGTGTTAAGGAACCTATTTATTTCAGATCTGGAAGGTGCAGAAGGTTGTTCCTGTGGACTGGAGACGGTTCAAGTTAAAACCTCAAAAACTAACGAAGGCTGAAAGAGACACTAGGGACTTTGACGCTGAGAGTATGAAGTATCTCTCCTACGTCTTGTATCCCCTGTGTATCGGGGCTGCTGTGTACTCGCTGGTCTACGAGTCACATAGGAGGTAATGAGAAATACCTTGTCCTTCTCCGAACGTTCCATTCGTATATGTCTTCTCTCACTAATAGTCTTTTTTGGGTTCAGCTGTATTAGCTCTATAATGTTAATTCAGATAGTTAGCTGGTCTAGGGTTAGAGCGCCAGACTTTGGTCCCTATAGTCTCAGGTTCAAATTAAGCCAATCCCCAAATGAGTTTATATAAGTGATAATGCCGCAACCCTGTGGTCCTAGCCTGAAATGATGTGCAAAATGGTGTAGGATGCTAGAACCTAGGATGTGAAGTTGGGACATAAGAACAAATGTTAAGGCCTACATTATATTTACAAATTTGACAGCAGTTCCGAAAGTACCTTACAAGTGTAGCGTTACATGCTTTGGCAGTGTGTCATTTTAAAACACACATGTCCAGGGAATCCATACCATCTGCTTCAGTAGCACACACCACATAGATTATTATTGGAGCACACACCACATAGATTGAACACAAACATGTACAGCATAATGTTGAATATTTTTTATCTGATTAACCTTTTGCGGGGAATTACAATTCTCCTTCAGCAAGGACAGACCCTGTGAATGTAGCCTTTTTTGTATGTTTCAGTTGGTATTCGTGGTGCATTCATAGTTTAGTGAACGGAGTCTATGCTTTTGGGTTCCTATTTATGTTGCCTCAGTTGTTTATCAACTATCGGCTCAAATCTGTGGCTCATCTTCCGTGGAGATCTTTCATGTATAAGGTAAGTTCTGTCTCATCTTAGTGGTCTAGTCAAAGTTTATTTTAAGATGTATTGTAAGAAATCTAATTGATTCTGATTATGTTCTAAATAAATTTAAGATCTGAATGAATCACATTTTGAACTTTTTAGCAGAAGTATGGGGAGTATCCATTTTTGTTTTGAGGTTGTGTTAATTTCAACCTTTCGGTCTCAACCCAAAATTGGGATGCTTTGGAAAAATTTTATTACAAAAAATATTAATTCTTTCAATTTTAGTCTCTATGTCTGTTGCATCGTCATAGGCTTGTATTTATATTTCTCCTTTGCTTGTTTAGGCGTTCAACACCTTCATTGATGATGTTTTTGCCTTCATAATAACAATGCCAACGGCACATAGACTGGCTTGCTTCAGAGATGACGTAGTCTTCCTGGTATATCTCTATCAGAGGTGGTAAGTTGCTTCCAATGTCGTTTGCACCTATGTATAGGCTAATTACTTTTACTAAACATATGCATTTCTTAATAAACATCCAATTACAAATGCACTGGTGATTGTCATAATCCAGTATTAGTACTAGTTAGTTAAGGTTTATCATTTACATTCATTGAAGTAGCGACACACTCCGAGGAGTGTAATTTAAGTTGAAGATGAATGAACAAAGAGTCTAGTGAGGTTATCTGTGTAGCTTTGTTACCAAGTTTAGCTGTTACTTCAGGATTCTTTATTAAAAGTCCAGGGATCGACTGTCTGAAAAGTTGGAATTGTAAGGCAATGTGTTTTATGAATTATGCAGAAATTGTAGATGGATACAGTAGAAAATTTGTTTTGTTTGGAAAAATGTCCTACTATTTATGGCTTGACTATCAGAAAAAAAGAAAGTAGGTTATCAACACTCAATAGCTTGTGATATTGTTTCTTAGCGTAAAAAATGCATTATAGCAAAGCCTACTCACGTTTAACTGCCGATATGCAATAAATATATTTTACAAGCCTGTGTTTTGCTGGTCATGGTAGTTGGTTTGGGTGTATTTTGGTAACTTTACTCCAGTTTGAGAGCTTAAACCATTTACCATCCTTCAAAATTACTATGATTCTAGTCTAGTCTTAGAGTTTTTAGTAGACTCGTCAAAATCCACAAGACTGCTGCCTTCAGATTCATGTAATACCAAGCTTAATGAAGCCAGTAGGAGAAAGGAATTGAACACAATAAAGAAGATTGCGCAGGCTAAGGGATTTCAAGCTATAACAATAGAAGAAATCGCCAAAAAGACGAGACAAAAATCGAGAGCCAGAAAAGGTTACACAACAGAACAACTTTGGAAGAAATAAAAGTAGAAAACTCCAGGTAAATGTTACATTTATTTTAAACAGGAGCCAGGGACATAGCTGATCGCTAACAAGTTCAAGAATATGGAGTATCAATGGCCTTCAGAACTCAAAAAACCTTGAGTAAATATTGCATCCACATATAGAAGATTGTAACAAATTTGACCGCTTCAGGCATCTATAAATAGTTGTAAGGTTTGTGATCATTTTTACTCTGGACAAACTGTAAACTTTATTAAACGTTTCAAAAACCATGTCTCTGCTTGGAAAAACAACAAACCGGAAAGATCAAATGTCGCACAACACTTGTTACAAAATGGCCACTCATTAGGGAAAATGGAAGACAATGTATGTATTTTGAAGGAATTGTAAGAAAGGAAATATGATGAATGCTTGGGAAGAATGTATATTTATAAGGAAAAATGTAAAATAGAAATAAGCTAATCAATGAACAAGTGAATTTTGACTCCAGTTGTACCTATAAAAACTTACTGGCCGGTACTTCCGGTAGCCAATAGTATATAAAGGACACAATTTTGATTCTTGTCATTCGCCTATGGGTCTGATGATGATTGGAGTGTCAAATCGAAATCGATCACCACTTACCATCTTTCATATGTATTTACCATCTTGTGAGTCAACAGTAAAAGTGTAAATATATCATTACTAGTGTTATTAGACGTATATATTTTTGGTTTTTTCAGGTAATTTAATAATCAATCAATTTAATCAATTTAATAATAAGGTAATTATTTAATAACACGTACGATGCTGATCCAAGAAGTTATTCAATGCTTAGTACCGTTGAGTCTAGGATCACGCATAATTGACTATCAGGCCGTAATCTTTTGTGTTCATTTAAATTAGAAATAACATTTACAATAGAATAAAATCTTACAGCTATTTTATTTATTTTTATCCGAGGGGACCGATTCAGTCTGGAAACGGTTTTGGGGCCAAGCTTGGGGCCCATTTATGTTAGAGGTGTGCGAGCGGCTTAAATTTCAAGCCAAAGCCAACCTTTATTTTTGCTATCGCAGAAACGTCTGCAAAGATACAAGATTGAAAATTGGTGATTTTGCCCAATTGTGGGTAATAATATTGGTTTTGCCACGATGGTAGGAGACGATGACAACGTCTCTGGAGGCTGTTCATGAAGTGCTGTGACTGTGAAGTACACAAATATTTTTTGAGATCTTGAAAGATGTTCTTAATTCCCCGAGACTGCAGAAGACGACGGACCCCAATTTGCCGTAACCATGGAAGGCATTCACGATATTGCTGCTGTGATCGAAGATGTTAACAAATGTTTATTATATCACGATTGCAGGAGGTAATGTACAATCTTCTATGAGCCGGTTGTACTATTACAATAAATGCCAAATAAATATTAAAAATCGATACATTCTAAAGAAATCCTTTTTTGGCCTGAGTTCTGAAGGCCAATATTTTAAACCCAACCTGAAGTAAAAAGTCTGACTCGCAGACTCCTGTCCTTCATTCACCTTTGCCTCAAAATACACACTTTTATGTTTTGGCACTGTATAAATCCAATTTAGGCCTGCGTCTTTCCGAAGTTGATGACAACATGAGGTGGCATTTCGGTAGAGAGAGTCCCACACACTTGGAAATGTTTTTGTTCTTTCATGACAGTGCATTATAACTTTTCTTAAAAATTATTGAAATGATCTTTTTCTTGTAATTATTGAAAAGAATAGTTTTGGAACAAAATATGTGCAATCATTGTCAACATTATTGGATATAGCTTACGTGAGTAACTCTCATTCCAAAAATGTTATTAAATTAATGCTTGTCTTTGCCTCGTTTAGGTTGTATCCAGTTGACAAATCCAGGATGGATGAAGCTGCAATCTCTGTCGGTGAAATGGACTCGACATCAGACGACAAGAAAACAAACTGAGCAACGATAGAAGTTCTAATTGCACTGACTGGTGATATTTTTTATAGTTTTCAATTGTTATTTATTTTACATCTAGCAAAAAAAATTAGACAAGTGTTTGCAATATTGTTTTATTGCTTCCTTGTGTCAAAACGTGTTAGTTATTTCCTCCTTCAGGTAACTTAAAATCTAGCCGTCAGAAAGAAATTCCTTAGGATTCCTGAAGAGGTAAAAAAGAGCTAATAAAAACTTGTGGATATCATATCCTCGTGCCTGGTAATTCTGCTCCAAAGGCCAATTTCCTGAAGGGCTCCGCCTTACATTCTTTCAAATTTTACAGTATTTAGGCCTAATTAATTAAATTATAAACAGCTGGTTGATGCAATTACCATATTAGTAGGCTATAGCCTACCAAGGCCCTACTAGAAATAACAGGCCATGCTGCAGGATCCATGACGTCACACTAGTGGATAGATTTCATTGATAAATTCATTGCCATTCCATGTGTTTTAGGTAAATAAACAATCTGGCTGTTTGTAAGATTTTAATGGTAATAGTTTAGTACAACTATCCACCACTGTGACGTAGTGCGCTGCCCGTGCTGCAGCATGGCCTGTTTTTCTAGTGGGCCTTGAGCCTACCCTCGCCACAACAAAACTGCAGGACTATGAAAATTTCTATTTGCCTCATTATAATTTCACAAAAATATCTCCTTAAAAATGCCAGATTAATTCCCTAAGATTACTTTTTTTTAGTTTAACAAGTATAAAGTTTAAAAATTCCTACCCTAAGGGTGCAAGGCGCTCTCAAAGGTCCATTTTTCTCCCTAAGAATTACACAGAATAAATTTAAAAACAAAAAACAGCTGTTATAAAAAGAGATTCATCAGCTTTATTGGGAGTAAAAATATTGGTTTGTAATATGTGATATGGAAAGCGAAATAGGGACCTCTTGTCGGGAATTTTCGATTTGAGTTATATATATTTGAATTCCTTATTAAATTCCGAATTGCTTGGTGCAAATCCCATGCATCAACGATTTTTTCTGTTAAAGTTATAGGACTTTGAAGTTTTGTTATGGAAAAGGGTCATTCTGAGAAAAAACTATTTAGATAATTTCAAATACGGATAAAATCAGTTTTTTTTTTTTATTTAAGAAATTATTTTGGTATCAAAAGAAAGCTTATAACGTCCTCTTCGAGGCAATACCATTTTTGTCTTAACTCACGGTAGTTTTGATTTAAATAATTGTTTTATCGAAGCATGTTGAAAAAATCGCACTTCTGAAAAGGGACCTCTTGTCGGCCCCATGTTATTTCTCCATAAGATAAGAAAAGGTACTCTTGTCGGGGCCGCGAAATCTGTGCTCCGTTAACTGAATTTGTTGAAGTTCTCTAAATTTCCACTAGAATGCAGGACAATTCAATTTTGGACTAAAGTTTGTTTATAACTAAAGTGAATATTAGAAATGGGAGCTCTTGTCGTTAAGGCGAAATAACATTGAGCGACAAGAGGTCCCTTTTCTCAGACCGTGGCAGAGGCTAATAAAATGATTTATTTCGACCTTTTACAACTTCAATTCGTTATTTAACCGATACTGTTGTGTTCTATGTTAACAGAGCCACTGGGGCGGAGCCCGAAAGGATTTTTGAGATAAGACCATGCCTATATGTTAATTGGGAATGTGAGCTATCATCATGCCAAATTTCAGCCTAATCCGTCAGTAGTTAATGCGTGATTGAACTCCAAACAAACACACAAACTTTCACATTTATAATATTAGCAGAGTATCTGTCCCAGAGATATCTCGTTTAGACTTAACCAACTGATAACTGGACTATCTATTGTACTTTCTACAGCACTCTTACTTGACGGAATCCACGCCTCAGTAAAATTGGGAATCGAAGGAAAAAAGTTAATGTGTATTGGATGTAATGCAAGCAATGAGCTCCCCTACTATTGAGTTACATTTGCATATGGTTGTTAGGTTTCACAGTTTTTTTATAATTATAATTGTAGTAAATTAATTGTTATGCTTATTTTACTAAGTTATTGTTCGATTTTTTTATTTTTATTATGTGAAGTAGGAGAACTTTTATTTTGATTTTAAGCAGCCAAATAAGGACTCTATCACGCACAGGTCATTGTGACCCATGTGATATTTTTATTTGATTCATGTAATGTTGCAAAATAATTTGTTGTAAATAAAGAATTTCTCTCTCTCTCTCTCTCTCTGTCCTTCGTACGGGATTGGCATATAAGTGTAAAATGCTTATTGCAGTTATACTCAAGCTTTGGGTTTGCAATAGGGGAGGACACGATTTGATAAAATTTGCTTCTTTAAATTTACGGTATACTATAGTATTACACATCTACCATGGCCATATTCTACCACGTCACCTAAACAATAGAGAAAAATAAATATTAAAGATTCGTAAATATCACAAATGATTCACAAAATTAAAACATAAAAGTAACTGTAAACTATCCTACTTTGACAGTTCTCATTACATATCATAGTTTTTTGTTGTTGCCTAGTTCCAATTAGCTGTTTCCATAAATGCAAAAAAGTAATAGTGCTGCACCCTGTTGGTAAATCTTATAACTTTTAATGCTTTTGCATGCCATAGAACCAACTTTTTAAGTTGAACAGCTGACTAAATTCTTTTATTCCTTTAAATATGAATATTCATAAGGTTAACATGGGAACTACAGAACCACTGGGGTGGAGCCCGAAAGGATTTTTGAGATAAGAATATGCCTATATGTTAATTGGGAATGTGAGCTATAATCATGCCAAATTTCAGCCAAATCCATCAAGTAGTTAATGCGTGATTGAACTTCAAACAAACGCACAAACTTTCACATTTATAATATTAGTAAGATTACCTATGTTGTAAAAAATTATAAAAGTAGGCCCTAATCTACAATATTTAAAAATAGATGCCGCTCTCATATTGCTTTGGTTATCTCTTAGGGTAAAAACACAATGGAGCGGCGATGCAAGATTGTAGCGGAGAACGTAGCTAAGAGTTTTTTTACCCCCGGGGGAAGTACAGTACCGTATTTTTGAATATACAGTAGGCCTACTTTAAAACTGATTCCTATCATGAGGGTAAAATATACTGATTTTGTAAATAAATTAATGAATAGTGTAAACTGTATAACACATTATTTTTTTTTTTAGTTAGCCTACCTTGTTTTTAGCCAATTTCCTATAGGGAGATAGCTATTACCGTAAGTCTCATGGCAAGACTTGAGCCTGGGAGCGATTTATTTTTTTGTTTTGATGTCACCAGAGGCCAAAAACACTATTTGTTCAAATTTGTACATATATATGTTTATATATATATATTAATTTAGGTGTTCACGTAATAGGGCTGCTGATACTATTAAATTAGCCTATAGCAGTAAAAAAGTACAACTGAGCACCGTGAATAGGCTATTATATAAATATATTTATTTAATATACTGGGTGTTTGAAACCAACCCCAGTACACAAACTCTATCCTATCATAGGGATCGCCCCTCCATCAATCTGACGTGATGTCGCAGAAAGGACTAAGCAAGAGACAGCCCTCGTCACCCATTACAAGGCCACCAACCTGCAGAGCGACGGCTTCGGTCAAGAAAGAGCTTTTTATCACAGACACAAGTCCTGGATGGATCACTCTCAAGCAATCGGGTGGCGAGGTGGGAGGCCGCGTTGACTAACCCTCCCATACCAGCCAGGGAGGAATTGGCTCCTGGTGGAGGCCTTCATTACACGGTGTGGAAGACCCTAAATCGAATTAGGGTCGAGGTGTGGTGCTGTTCAGGATCCTGGCCATCTGCTGATCTGTCCACGCCTAGACCAGTCTTGCACATTAGATGATCTTTTACTTGTGAATGACAAAGCCATATCGGTAGCTAATTTTTGGAAAAGCGAAGTCTGATTTCCGGACACGGAAAGTAATATTTAAAAAAATATTCAGGGTGCTCAGTTTTACTTGTTTACTACTATAATTTGATATAGGGTACCTCTATATATATATGTGTGTGTGTGTGTGTGTGTGTCCGTGAACGTGATAAATTGAGTAATTTTTTATTGATTTTGATGACATTTGGTTTGGTCCTGTGAACCAGCATGATCGGATACTGTGATTTAAAGTTGTTCAAATTCTACAAGCGATTCAAATAGTTGGACTTCGGACAGTGGGAGCTCTACTATATAAGTTAGGCCTAGGCTACTCGTTTTTACACAATTTTATACAGTAGACCTACCGTACTTCAAGAATCACAATATGGGTGATGTGGACTCGGGTTTATCTTTACCTAAGAATCTTTCTCCAACCCTCTCTAAGGAAACAATAATTGATAACAAAAATTTAGTAGGTTAGGCAGCTATTTTATTTTGGTTTTGGTAAGATTATAGGGAGGTTTTGTAAGTTTATTTACCTACTAACTAGGGCCTATAGCCTACACAACCATCTAACGAGCCATGTATTCCGATTTGAAAACCACCCTGCCTTTTTTCTTTAACATGTTTGTTGAGACAGTGAGTGATGACATATATATTATCAGATTGCAATCCCTAGCCTATAGACGTAGGCCTTATGTATAGTTGATAAGTTAGAAAAAGAAATAGACAAGCTCTGGATTGATGAAACTTTATTAAGTTAAAGGCTGTTAACAATCCTACTTAATTTTTTGTCAAATAAAATAATTACTAAGTTAGATATGGTTAATTTTTGCAGTACATAACTTAGGCTATCATGTGTACATCCTTGTTTATTTATCTGCTGATTTCCATCCTTTGGGCTGATCATCTCGCGCCAATGTGAAGTCCCAGTGGATTGACCATGGACCCAGGTGAGAAGTTCGGTCCTTATCGACAACCGGAGGGAAAAGATCAAACCCTTCTTGCACTGAGTATTTCTTTACCATTCCAAGAACTCCAAAGGAAAATGCACACACAGTTCCTACCACGCCGTTCCTAGCAGCAGCTCCAGCGACACTACCTGCAGCCAATCCTCCATAGAAATAGTTCCAAATGTCATCCTTGTCTCGAAAACTAGTTGACAGGCATGTAACCGCAGCAAAGGTTGAACCTACTGCCATAACGGGTAAGGTAAGAGTGGCGTACCTTAAGGCAATGTTTCCAACTCCAACTGGTTTTGACAAGGTTAAAACATCTAAGGTGCTGTAAAAACCGCCCAAGAGAGCACCTACTTTATTCATATAAATAACTTTCTGCAGACAATCCTCGCCATCAGGGGTATCGTAGTAATGATAGCCTGGAATTCTGTTGAGCCAAGGAAATGGTGAGGAGTCTTCCCGGGATTTCTTCTGGGGGTTAGAATCACTTGACATTATTTTGGATTATTATGACACGTAAATAACAAGTAATTAAAAGACCGAATGATCTAGTTCACTTGACCCAGCCCTAGCACATTGAAATTTATGATATGATATTATTTTCCAAGAGTGACAATAACAGTGAAGTGAAGGAGAATGGAAAGGACGTAAGTTAAAGAAAACAAGAAAACTATTTACAAGACAGACGACAACTTGTCAGAAAGTATATGAGGAATTACATAGAGTAAAGCCTTTTCGAATTCAAATATTTTCTAGACTATACAAAGTAGTAAGACATTTTGCTAAAGAAAAACACTACTAACACTGGGAGCGAACAATAAACATTGAAAATTGAACATACAGAATTAAAAACCAAAATAATATGAATTGAAAATCTATATCTGTACATTTAAAGTGAAGTCAATATTTTCGTGGGGTCCCAGTTTATCGACATCCCAAAAGATCGACACTGAAATAGTCCCATATTGTTGACAACTCAAAATATCGACAGGCTATAACCGCCACTTTGGCGTTCATCCCCAAAATGGGGGATTTTGGGGAAACTAAAAAATTTCAAATACAAAGACCCATCGAGTGACCCCCTCATTTTGAAGGTCTTGGTAAAAGAAAACCACCAACGCAAACTAGAGGTCTCTATATCAGTTCAGTAAAAAAATGGCAGACAATTGAAATTCTCATAAGTTCCCAAACCCAAAATGGGGGATTTTGGGGAAAACTCACAAATAATTTTAAATGATAAGCCCCATCGAGTGACCCCCCTCATTTTGAAGGTCATAAGAAGATGAACGCCAAAGTGGTGGTTATAGCCTGTCGATATTTTGAGTTGTCGACAATATGGGACTATTTCAGTGTCAATCTTTTGGGATGTCGATAAACTGGGACCCCACGAAAATATTGACTCCACTTTAAATGTACAGATATAGATTTTCAATTCATATTATTTTGGTTTTTAATTCTGTATGTTCAATTTTCAATGTTTATTGTTCGCTCCCAGTGTTAGTAGTGTTTTTCGTTATAGCCCAAAAAGTACTTCATAACATGTCATAAAGGTGTGCCGAGTTTAGTTTTTCTAGTATGGGCCGTTAAAAAATAACAGGGGGTCTCCACACTTTTTACTAACCCTGTATAATATGTGTTCTGCAGTTTGAAGGCTTTACAATAATTTGACATTTGTCACACTTGTATTATGGATTCATTATGTGGAGTATTTGAGTAAATTAATGAAAAAATTAAGAGAGAGAAAATAAAAGTCATGTTTTCAAGAAGAACAGAAATCAATAATGTTTATTTGTACAGTATGAATCATTTTTTAAATCATCAGCTGTTCTAAGTAAAGGCTAAAGAAAATTATTAGGTGATAGAACTTAACACATTATACTGTTTTTTAGCGAATTTCCCCATAGGGAAGTAGCCATTACCGTAGGTCTCATGGGAAGACTTAGGCCCGAGACCGATTTACTTTTTAATTTTGATGTCCCCAGAGGCCAAAAACACCATTCGTTCAAATTTTTATATATCTATATAGACCGACTCAAACCGGCATTCCTCCTTCAAGACTCTATGAATGATACGACCATTAACGTAAGAAAAAATGACATACAATCTAGAGAAACTCAAGTAGACAAGACTAAAGACAGAAATGAAGATGTTAACCTTAAAAAAACACTGATTTTTCCAAAATCAGGTCGTAGTGTTCATCCCCCGCATCGTTACATTCCTCGTTGACACTGGGAGGGGAGTATGTGGCTACATAGTTTTGCCTTTAATTTGAATCTGCTAATTACTGTCTCAACTGTACTTTGAATGTTAAAATTATCATATGATCAGCTGACTTTTTGTAAACTTTATTTTTGATATTATTGTAGTTCTTTCTTAATACAAAAGTGTTTCAATGTTATAATCTCTTCTTTTAATTAACTTATTTTGTGTTAAGTATATTTAAGGCACAAGCCTTAGAGGTATGTAAAAAAAAGAAGATCCAGTAGACACATTATTATTAAATTCATTTTATTAAGGAAATAAAATTGATAAAACGGTAACAACAAGAAACTCTAAGTACATAACAACTGGTTCAACCAATCAATTAACTAGCTGCACACTGGACCTGAGGCATTTCTGACTCACTTTCTTGTCCTCTGGGTGCTCGTCTTCTAGATTCGGAGGACATGTCCATATCACTCAGAAGACACTCTTCAGCATTTTCAGGGACGTCTTGCTGAGGCCTTGGTGGTAAACACTGCTCCAGTTGTGCCATCACAGTAGGTGGAAGCACGGATGGAAAATTTACACTAAAGTGAACAATTAGTTTACCTTTCTCGGACGAATTACGATACTGAGGCATCCCCTCCCCTATAACGCACTTGATATCCCCATGTTTTACTATTTCCCCTGGAATGACAGTGATCAGAAGATTCCTGTCATCTAGAGTTCTGATCACCTTTTTGAACCCACATAAGGATTCTACCAACTCAATTTCCATTCGAAAGATCAAGTCACTTCCCGATCTTTTAAACCTGGGGTGACTCTTTTCATCCAGTACTATAACAATATCACCGGGTTTATACCCAGGTTCTTGGTCTCCTTCTTCTGTAAACGTGATTTTTTGACCGTCAACCATTCCAGGAAGGACGTGGACTTCGAGAACTTTTCGATCTCTAACTGTCTTCTTCCCGTTGCACGTCTTGCAGCGGTCTTTGATGGGGATCTTCTCTCCTTGGCCCTTACAGTCGCTGCACATGCGCCGTATTTGCTGCATCATGCCAGGTCCCAGCTGGTGTACCTGGATTTCCATTCCGGAGCCTCCGCAGGTCCCGCATTTCTCAATGGCACCTTTTTTTCCTCCACGACCTTCACACTTTTCACAAACAACATTCTTCTCGATTGCCAGTTTCCTCGTGGAACCCTTGTACAGATCCTCTAAGGATATTGAGAGCTGATGTACAACGTCTTTACATTTCCGTTCACCCGGCCCTCTTCTGCCACCTCCAAAGAAGATGTTAAATATATCCATCGGGTTGGAGGAAAATCCTCCACCTCCAGTTCCCGCCTTCAATGCTTCTTCACCACCCCTATCGTAGATGGCTCTCTTCTCTGGGTTTGACAGTACTTCATAAGCCTGCGAAATTTGCTTGAACCGCTCACCTTCACTTGGGTTTTTGTCTGGATGGTATTTGAGAGCTAGTTTTCTGTATGCTTTCTTCAACTCATCTAAAGTACAGTCGGGCTTGACGCCAAGGATGTCATAATATCCTGTTTCTTTGACCATTTTATGAATCCAACTAGTCAATGTTGTAACGCAAAACAAGATAAACGAAAAAAGCTGTTTAAAAATTCCAAGTTATTCCGTTTCAAACTGTCTAAAACTTCTAACAGTAATCATTTGTAAATTATTTGCAAATAAAAATGCCAAAGACAGTAATAATTGTTTATTGTTTGAGTATTTTGTAAAATCAGCTGTCTAGCTTCTACAGCAAGTTAGAATCCAATGTGTACACTGTCTACTACGTTTATTCATTGGTTATAAGTAATTACGAAAGTATGTGGATTTACGCTAAATGGTCAAGTTTATTTACAGTAAAGGATATTTAACATGCAAATAAAGATTAAAGAGATAAGGTTTTTAATAATAAAACATTTCAAGTTTTTTAATATATTGTACTTAGATTTTGCAATACCTTATATACTATACAATGTTATAAACGCTCCTAGTTAATAATTAGAGTATGCACTGATTTATTCATTAATCAATTATTATGCTTTGCATTAGTAGGTTAGATATTGGAAATACCATGAATTAAATCAATCCCGCGCAGAATAGATACGAAAAACTACCGAAAAATGGCAAAGTTATTGAATTACTACTAGATATTCCAACACAATTAGCTATTTAGTCACATATGCGCTACGTATACGTTGTTATCAATAAATTTAAACAAGGAAAGTTTAAAAAGTTTGATTGTGTCTAGCCTATAATAAGATGAAACAATGCCTTTACGAAAAAATGAAGAAAGCTAATTGGAAATCACCACCAACTGTCGGAGTTAAAGGCGGCCGTCGTCCAAACGGTCCTATTGGGAAAAATAGCAAGCTATTGCCGCCATTACCTTCTTAAATTTTAAAAGAAACCGAATTTTGAATTTTGAAATCCAACTTTGAGGTATGAAACTTGAACTTAAACTAATTACCAATTAAACAAATAATTCGAACTGGAAAACATCCAATCACCTCAACTTTAAGTTATGAACATCGGTATATTCAGTTTAATAGGAATATAAAAATAATTTCCTAACCAGCATTTCGAAAAAGCTAGCCCGGGAAAAATAAATGTGTATAACCACAGCCACCTCTAATAACAGTCGTTCTAAAGTGGGTGTTTACTCAAGGGAGGTATAGATGAGCCTACATGACGATTTGGAGCCTGCTGGTTCTGGTTAGTTGAGGGAACACCATTACCGCAACGATATGGTGTTGAGCAATCGGTCTCGGTGGTCTAATGGATAGCGCGCCGGGCTGTTAAGCTGAAGATGCCAGGTTCGAATACCACCGGTAGCACTAATTTTTTGTCTAAGATTTTTAATTATCAGCAAGTTTGGTTGGTTTGGTTCGGTTATGACAGTTTGACATGTTTGTTTTACAAAGAAAACATTATAATATTGAAATTGAGCCATTTCTAGTTTTATTTTATTAACAGAATTATTTTTTTATTAGTAAACCTTCATTCGACTTTTTGATTATCAGCAAGTATGGTTAGGTTATTACAGTTTGATTTTATAACTAAAAAATTACAAAATTGAATTTGAGACATTTTAATTTCATTTTATGAACAGAACTATTTTTTCGATTAGTAAACCTTCATTATAGCCAAAGAGCTCTTTACTACAGCGTGGTTCACGGAGGCATTTTGAACCAAACTATATGATGTCATCGATGCCTCCATTCATATAAGTCATAAGTAATAAGTAGTTTATTCAGCAAAATTAACATAAAATGCATTAGCTACGTCAACAAAACAAAATAAAATACAATATTTACATAACAAAAAAAAAAACTCTCTTGTATAAATTAAAATTCTCAACTATGCTACTATATTTACCCCACCAGTTCTAGGGCAAAGAAATTCACGAACGCTGCAGAAGGCATTATCCAGCAAAAAATTCTTTAGTTTTTTCTGAAATCTATTTAAATCCTGTTCGGTCTTTAGGGAAGGAGGAAGGTTATTGAAAAGCTTGGCGGCATTGTATTGGAGGTTCTTTTGGAAGAAGAAGTTGAGTGTTTAGGAATTGCAAGGTCGGAAGAATTACGAAGTGGATATCTATTGTTGAGCTGTGAACAAAAAGAAGATATATTTTTTCTGGTAAAGGATAGTGTTTCAAAAATGTATATGGATGGAAAGGTTAGAATTCGGAATTTTTGGAAAATGTCTTTGCAGGATTGTCGTTTAGGTAGGGAAAATATGATGCGGATGGCTTTCAATTGTTGTCGGAAAAGAAACTTCGTCTTTTCACTTTCACTACCCCAGACAGGGACAGCATAGGATAAATATGGATATACAAGACCATAATAAGCAGACAGGAGGACCTCTGAATTTACTGTTTGGCTAAGCATACGAAGCCAACTGATATTTTTGTTGTGACATGTTTGATATGTTTGTGGTAGTTAAGATTTTCATCAAGGACCACACCAAGGAACTTAACCTCTTGACAGGGATGGATCTCATTTTCACCCAACAGTAAGCTAAATGTTCCTTGTTTTTTGTTTGTTTGATGATTTGAAATGCTAAATTGGAGAAGTTGGGTTTTTTTTTCATTTAGGACAAGATGATTATCCTCACACCATTGGAGCAGGCTATTAGATTCAAGAAAAATCGATTGCTCAATTGTTTCTGTGGAATGACTGGATACAGTAAGAGATGTATCATCGGCAAACAGACAATGTTTGCCTTGTTTGCGCAAGTGGGCAAGTTGTTTATAAATAGAAGGAATAAGGTCGGTCCGAGGACGGAACCCTGGGGCACACCTCTCGTGACTGAGGCGTCAGCAGAACGATGATACTTTAGAAGACCTGTTTCATCGATGGCAGGGATTGCTACATACTGCTTTCTTCCTTTAAGGTATGATGTGAACCAATCAAGAGCAATGCCTCTAATGCCAGCATCATGCATTTTCCCCAGAAGTAGACCATGGTCAACTAAGTCAAAAGCACGACTCAAGTCAATGAACATGCCAGCCACAGACTGTCCCGAATCAATGTCTTTGACTACTTTATTTATGAGGCTGAGTATGGCCTTTGTTGTGGAACTGTTCTTTACAAAGCCGTACTGTTTTCCAACTAATATATTGTGTTTCTCTAGGAAATCACACAGCCTACTAATTACTGTTTTCTCAAAAACCTTCGAGAACGTCGAAACTAGACTTACAGGCCTGTAGCTATGGCAAGAACTTCTGTCTCCGCTCTTAAAGATTGGCCTTACCAAAGACAATTTTAGCTGGCTAGGAAACTTTCCCTCGGCAAACCAGCTATTTATTATGTGACATATAACGGTGTTGAAATTAAATCTGAGATTGACTTTATTAGTTTTGGTGATATCCCATCTACTCCAGCAGACCGTTTACTCTTAAGGCTTTGTATAATTTTTATTATTTCATCTGGATTAATTGGTCTTAGGAAAAAAGAGCTTGTATTTCTATCTATACTATTGTTTTGGACGTTGTTTGTGACACATAACGGACTTCCAACCGTTTTAATAAAGAATTGATTGAGCTTCTCACAAACATCCTTGGGTTCAGAAACAATGCCACCAAAACTAGTTTTTAAATTAATACTTTCTATACCCCTTTCACCTTTTTTCCGTCTGTTATTATTTATAACTTTCCAGATTCCTTTGGTTCTATTGTCGGATTCCTCGATGATATTTAATACGGCCTTTGATTTCTCTTCTCTTATTATTCTCCTGAATCTATCTTTTATTCTAAAGTAGTATTGTCTTAAAAAGTGATTCGAATGTAAATGTTTTGTTTTTTCGTGGTATATGAAACATTGCTCCATTAAGTGTTTAAGTTCGTCAGACATTTTAATGTGTGAATTGGATTTTTTTATATGTCTTTTTAATTTTTCTGGAAAACATATCTCAAAATAGTACTTAAACTGGCTTATGAAAGCATTGTACTTATTCTCTGTTTTTGTCACTTGGAACACCTCATCCCATTTTTCATTTTTGAGATAGTATTTGAACGTTTCAATATTAGAGGTATTAAAACTCCGTCCATACTTAAACTTGACTTGCCTGTCATTGTTCGATATATTTATGCTCGTTGTTATAGTCTGGGCACTGTGGTCAGACAGTAGTCTTAATAACTTCACTCTTTGTGCCATCATGATCGTTTGTAAATATATGATCAATTAAGGTGCATGATCCTGAGGCTTCTCTTGTATACGAGTGGATAGTGTTGTACAGACCAAATGACGCCATGATCGCAGTAAATTTACTACCAGAAAAGCTGTCAATAGATAGATCAATATTAAAGTCTCCAAGAACAAAATAAAACCTTGTTGTGCTTAGCTGCATATTCATTTAAACAGTCGTTCATAAATTCAAAGAAGTGATCATGGTGACCTGACGGTGGTCTGTAGCCTGCTACAACAAGTATTTTACTTTTTTTACTAACTTCTACTGACATTGCAGAAAGTTCACACTCGCCTTCTACACTAAACGCTTTACAGTCAAGTGGTCGGTGTTTTATACCAGGAGAGCACCATATTGCCACACCACCCCCATTCATTTTAGTTCTACAAAAAGCAGAGACATAAGTCAAGTTGCCTAAGACTAAATTTTCTATCTCATACTCTTTCAAGAAATGTTCGGACAAACACAGAATATCAGGAATTTCGTCTTTAATAAATATTTCTAGCAGATCTACTTTGTGCATTAGACTCCTAATATTCTGATGTGCTATTTTGAGACAGTTAATCACCTTATCCTTTCTCTGGTTTCCCTGAGGAAGTGTTCCCAAGGAACCCCCACAGGTTTCCGAGCCTCCCCTAAAAAATGTTTGGAGACAAACGTTCGAGTATTGTGGTTGTTACTTTGCTCAGCTATATAAGAACGTACAGGATATGGTTTTATTTGTTTGGAGACTGTCACTGATTCGTGGTTCAGCCAAGGCTTAGGATAGAGTTGACTATTAGAAGGTGTCTGGATGGGGAAAGAGTATTTAGAAAGGTTCATTGAATCTGCCAAGAGGTTTGCCAACATATGCTTGCCCTTAAAATTCAGATGTAGTCCATGTCTGTATGTAACACAGAATTCTTTTCTGTAAGTAACTTATTATGTTGATACTGTAATTCTTTCAACTGAGTTAGTCTAATAATTAAGTTTTTCCTTAATTAGTGCAGTTTTTAGTGTATAAAACTTTTCAATATCCTTCCTCAAGTGCTTTTTTAGACATTTTAGTTAAGCATTTCAACTTTTAAAGTAAAATTAGCTATAAAATCGATAAAAACAATAGCCGATATTGATCCACCATTGATTGTCGTAACTTGACTCAGTCACCACCACCTCAAATTTTCAATCACGTATAACTTTCAATTTTGACAGCCTAATTAACTTATTCTTTATTACAAAAGACTAAATACAACCCCAGCTAAAATCCCTCAAAGGCTGCCACCTTAGAAACTTATTGAACATTTTATTATTTGAACTTAAAAATTCCAAACCAAAATGGTGAACATAGGGATGCCAAAATAACAAAAGTGACGTCACTGAAACCTCACATCAGAACGACAAGCATCTCTATCCAATCCAGTAGGACTGAACTGAGTGAAACAACTGAAAATCATCACTCCACTCACACATATACACTCTATTCACACAAACTCACTCCACTCACACATACTCACTCATTTACACAAACACACAAGTCCCTACTCAGAAACACCGAATTATCAAGGCTGCTCAAACACACTTAAACAAACAAACAAACAAAAAACCCCAAAAAACAGAAAAACTAAAAAAAAAAAAAAAAAAAAACAATCAAACTCACATAAAAACACCTTCTCCATCAATCCCTCTACTGTCCCACTGCATTTCCATAGCCGCCCCAAAAAGCACGTGCGCTTCAAACACAAGCAAACAGCATGAGGACTACAAACTTATCTACCAATCTAGGGGATGATAGCCTAAACACAACAGACCCTGAAAAAGTAACATGCCCAGTGTGCATGGAGGATGTCCAAGAAGACAGTGAAGCAGTATCATGTGATACATGCCAATTCTGGTTTCACAAAATCTGCGGCAAAATTAGTGACAAACTCTATAAAAAAATTCAAACAGCCCCTACAAACAAGCCTACAGCTTGGCAGTGCCTCACATGCAAGAAGCAACAACAGCAATCCAAAATATCAGAACCAGACCCTCTCTCTAAACCAACAAACCAAAAAAAGGACGAATCCCTACAAGACGATGGCGTTATAAACCTTACAAATGAAGAACAAAAGACCAAACTTGACTTGAATAAA
>NW_026542599.1:34246291-34478265 GCF_028750875.1 Macrosteles quadrilineatus | reverse complement strand
ATGGAGCACGTCCACAAGTTTGATGGATCTGCTTCATAGTTTATTGGAACAATGACAAATAGTTGACAGGCATGTTGTGTTATAGCATTACTGTTGGATGCTAATATATAATGCACATTGTCATAGTTACCAAGTTTAAAGTAAGGAAAGTGTATGGAAGATGGAGCACGTTTACAAGTTTGATGGATCTGCTTCATAGTTTATTGGAACAATGACAAATAGTGGACAGGCATGTTGTGTTATAGCATTACTGTTGGATGCTAATATATAATGCACATTGTCATAGTTACCAAGTTTAAAGTAAGGAAAGTGTATGGAAGATGGAGCACGTTTACAAGTTTGATGGATCTGTTTGATAGTTTATTGGAACAAATAAAAATAGTGGACAGTCATGTTGTGCTATAGCATAAATGTTGAATGCTAATATATAATGCACACTGTCATAGTTTCCAAGTTTAAAGTAAGGAAAGTGTCTGGAAGATGGAGCACGTTTACAAGTTTTGATGGACCTGCTTCATAGTTTATTGGAACAATGACAAATAGTTGACAGGCATGTTGTGTTATAGCATTACTGTTGGATGCTAATATATAATGCACATTGTCATAGTTACCAAGTTTAAAGTAAGGAAAGTGTATGGAAGATGGAGCACGTTTACAAGTTTGATGGATCTGCTTCATAGTTTATTGGAACAATGACAAATAGTGGACAGGCATGTTGTGTTATAGCATTACTGTTGGATGCTAATATATAATGCACATTGTCATAGTTACCAAGTTTAAAGTAAGGAAAGTGTATGGAAGATGGAGCACGTTTACACGTTTGATGGATCTGTTTGATAGTTTATTGGAACAAATAAAAATAGTGGACAGTCATGTTGTGCTATAGCATAAATGTTGAATGCTAATATATAATGCACACTGTCATAGTTTCCAAGTTTAAAGTAAGGAAAGTGTCTGGAAGATGGAGCACGTTTACAAGTTTTGATGGACCTGCTTCATAGTTTATTGGAACAATGACAAATAGTAGACAGGCATGTTGTGTTATAGCATTACTGTTGAATGCTAATATATAATGCACATTGTCATAGTTACCAAGTTTAAAGTAAGGAAAGTGTCTGGAAGATGGAGCACGTTTACAAGTTTGATGGATCTGATTCATAGTTTATTGGAACAATGACAAATAGTGGACAGGCATGTTGTGTTATAGCATTACTGTTGGATGCTAATATATAATGTACACTGTCATAGTTACCAAGTTTAAAGTAAGGAAAGTGTCTGGAAGATGGAGCACGTTTACAAGTTTTGATGGACCTGCTTCATAGTTTATTGGAACAATGACAAAAAGTGGACAGGCATGTTGTGTTATAGCATTACTGTTGAATGCTAATATATAATGCACATTGTCATAGTTACCAAGTTTAAAGTAAGGAAAGTGTCTGGAAGATGGAGCACGTTTACAAGTTTGATGGATCTGATTCATAGTTTATTGGAACAATGACAAATAGTGGACAGGCATGTTGTGTTATAGCATTACTGTTGGATGCTAATATATAATGTACACTGTCATAGTTACCAAGTTTAAAGTAAGGAAAGTGTCTGGAAGATGGAGCACGTTTACAAGTTTTGATGGACCTGCTTCATAGTTTATTGGAACAATGACAAAAAGTGGACAGGCATGTTGTGTTATAGCATTACTGTTGAATGCTAATATATAATGCACATTGTCATAGTTACCAAGTTTAAAGTAAGGAAAGTGTCTGGAAGATGGAGCACGTTTACAAGTTTGATGGATCTGATTCATAGTTTATTGGAACAATGACAAATAGTGGACAGGCATGTTGTGTTATAGCATTACTGTTGGATGCTAATATATAATGTACACTGTCATAGTTACCAAGTTTAAAGTAAGGAAAGTGTCTGGAAGATGGAGCACGTCCACAAGTTTGATGGATCTCCTTCATAGTTTATTGGAACAATGACAAATAGTGGACAGGCATGTTGTGTTATATCATTACTGTTGGATGCTAATATATAATGCACATTGTCATAGTTACCAAGTTTAAAGTAAGGAAAGTGTCTGAAAGATGGAGCACGTCCACAAGTTTGATGGATATGCTTCGTGGTTTATTGGAACAATGCCAAATAGTGAAATACGCAGTGTGGGTAGCGGACCTTACAAACGTTTTGCCTTTGTACAGGTAGAAATGACTTTAGTAGCGAGTATTATCTTCTTTGTTTTATAAATAAGTGGGTTCTGAATCCCTTGGTCTCGGAATATTCACTGGCTATTTAGTGGAATGTAAACCACAGCTTTGGACAGAATTACTATATTCTAACAACTATTCCTGCCTTAACCTTTAAGTATATTATAGTAAATGCATTTGTATTGTTACCTCGATAATTTAAATATTTTTTGTCATACTGCAGCAAAAACAATCGTTTTTATAGATTCGTTTCGAGTCTATGGTAGCATTTTTACTCCCTAGGCTGTAAAAAGCCATTTTAGTTCCTAGGGAGTACAAATCAGCTGCAGTAAACCGTTGTAAATTTCGATTGCAGTAATCGCATGAACCGAAATTATTTATCGATTAATTTATTAGTAAGGTTTTAGCATGTTGCATTGTTGTCAATAGTTCGACATATCGATTGTATAATGTACAGAAACGCAATCGTATGGACGAAATGATTGAATCACTTACTAAACAGCTGCTTATTTACATTAGCAGAAGTAAACACAACCTGGAAGTCGTTTTGAGAGGTTATCTATACATAAAAATTATTTTTGTTTTCTAGTTTAGCTTGTTAATGGTACAATACTGTATGACGAAAAATATAGTTAATCACACGGGCAAAAAGTGTCTTTTCAAACATTGCTCAATTTCAACCTCGGTTTCGCCTCGCCTCGATCGTAAAATTTGAGCTCATGTCGAAAAGGGTCACTTTACGCCCTAGTGATGAAATATACTATTATTACTATAGATTAACGATACTTCAATAAATTAAACATTCAACTGTAAAAGTATAACCCATTGATTTTAATTCTTGTGAAGACCGAGTCATTATAGTGATATGTCAGAAAAACAATTGTTACTAGTATTAGAGTATATTTGAAAGTAAAGTGAATGTACATGAATAGGGAGTGTTAAGCTCATGTAGACGAAGAAAATCTTTTTTAACAGTGGCTTCTCAATTGGAGTTCTTTTTCTACGGGATGGTGGCTATTTACGTAGGGATTTACTATAGAAATTTAAATTTTAATGTAACAATACTTTGCTGATTAATATGATTCTATATAACACATATAAAAGTGGATTAGAAAAAACGTACATTAATGTGGAATTACATTTAAATATTAATAAAATACGTCATAGTCAGATGTATTTAATTGTTTCTTTACGTAATCTTAATTTAACTATTTTATGTTTGGAGAACAAAATAAAGTAAAACTAGGGGCATGTCTCTAGAGTTCGATGGTAGGGAAATATTCCCTAAAAAGCTCAAAATGTAAAACAACTTATTTTAATATTCAAACAAACTAAGAATCAAATGATTTATTTGTCAAAATGGATATGCCTGTACCTTTGCCTAAAAAGGTTTCTCTAGTTGCTTTGGTTGCTGTTATCTATGTATATATACAGGGTGTTTGGTACTCAGTGTGAAAAATTTTTTTTTGGTGTAAGTACAAAGTAAATGCAGTATGATGATGCATATAAAATGTCCCAAGTCTAAAAATTAGCTTCCCAAAGAATTATTTTATGTTTTTCAAAAATAACTATGTTTTTAAACTTAATACAGCTATTTCTCAATTACCTGTAAATGGATTTGAGTAGACAATGTCATTTTCGTGTTCTACATTAAATTTTGAATAAGAATAATACAAAATGACAGAGGATCAGTTGTAAAAACTCCATCGTAAATAGATTCAAAGATAAAAATTAAGATGTCTGATAAAAATGCAAAAACATTGGTCAATTGCATTTGTTCACACCCTGTATACAGAATATTATGTTAAAAACTGCCCCATTTTATAAGCTTTCCAACCATATGCTACACCATTGAACTTTATGTATGCTTTTTTACGCTTTAGTGGTTTGAAGACTACAAAGCATGGTGTCTTTAACATTTAAAACATAGAAAGTATTAAGCAAAAGTTGTATTTTTGTTTCAGCTTGAACAGTAAAACAGTAAAAAAAGTTCCCTGTTTTCTGGCATTCAAACCACTAAAACAAACAAAGAATATCTAAACCTCAATAGTGTAGCATATGGTTGGAAAGATTATAAAATGGCGCAGTTTTTAACATATTCCGACACTTTCTTTTATACAGGGTGTAAAATATGCAATTGACCATTGTTTTTTTAATTTTTATCAAACATCTTAACTTTTATCTTTGAATCTACTGTATTTACAATTGAGTTTTTACAACTGATCCTCCGTCATTTTCTATTATTCTTATTCAAAATTTAATGTAGAACACGGAAATTACATTGTCTACTCAAATCCATACAGGCCTATAGGTAATTGAGAAAACGCTGTATTAAGTTTAAAAGCATGAATATTTTTGAAAAACAAAAAATAATTTTTTTTGAAAGCTAATTTTTAGACTTGGAACATTTTATATGCATCATCACACTTCATTTACTTTGTACTTACACACCAAAAAATTTTTGTCCACACTGAGTACCAATCACCCTGTATTTAACATGTATATAACGCTTCCATACCATGTTTTCTCTTGTATTTTGAAATCTTGTTGCATGTATATTTATCTCATGTACTATTTTGTATAGTGGCGATTGCCGTCGAAATAAATAAATAAATAAATAAACATGCCTGCAAACTAGATCAGAAAACGGAATTACAGGGAATGAGTAATGTGTGCAGCGTAAAGCCGAGGCGCATACTGGCTGAATATTTCACTGTTATACAAGCAAGACCTGCAACCATACCTGCATGGGTGTCTGTGCATCCTTGGGGTTTGTATTTCACCTCGCCTATTGGGTCTGACGATGATTGGAGTGTCCAATCGAAATCGATCACCACTTACCACCTTTTGTGTATATTTACCGTCTTGTGACAGGTATAAATATATGTTTTACGTGTTTTAAGACGTTTCTTTTATTTACTTTCCGTTTGTATTTCATTACCAACATTAGATGTTTAACTGGACACTTCCAACGTTCTCAAAGCATTATTACCTTATTTTCATATCTTTGCAACGTTCTTTTGACTTGAATGTCTACGGTATTTTCCTTCAATCAATACATAATGAAAAATTGTCTTCAGTGCTTACAAGTGTGTGGGATATTTGATGTTATATGTCTAACTAGCGGAGTACCCGTCCTTCGTACGGGGTTGGCATAGAAGTATAAAATGCTTATACATATGGTTTGACAGCTCCATTTAAGTGATGTTAAATAATGTTTACATTTAGGCTAGTGACATCATTATTTTAATTTATAATCCTTACCCTCTCTGTTCTAATATTCGTGCAGTATTTAATATGTTTGAACCAGCTGTGTGGAATTGTAAAATCAAAATTCATTTGACAGTTAGTTCTGCTTGTTTACATTTTTAAACTTTGTAGGTTTGTTCTTTGTTACCATGGATACCATCAATCAATATTTACTTTTAAATCTCTCACCTCAAATTTTTGAATGCCCACGGGGCAGAGCCGTAGGACAATATCGAAGCGGGAATAGTTCTATATGTATCCTCGGAACTGTAGCTTCATTTGTGTGCAATTTGAGCCCAGTAGGTTCAGTAGTTTTTTAGATTAGCTCATACAAACACACACACACACAGACACCACCTCTTCTTTATAATAGTATAGATAGATAGATTACCCATTAAATGCTTCATTGTATTAGGGTGTATCTATGCGGAGCGTTGGAATAAGCAAATTAATCAAAACACGAATGTGAATTAATTCTTAAATTTTTTATTGTACTAAAAATGTTTACAGTTTTCTTTAAAAATAATCAAGAAATCTCACAGGTAAATTTAAAACGAATTAGGTATGTTCACGATATTAGCTCACTTTATACATGTAAAATAAATTGGAGTGATTTATAATATAACGTGCATAAATAGGCCTACTTAAACCGAAGGCTGCTACAAAGGCCTACTTTGTTGTATTTTCTTTTCTACATTGCATTTCACTCATCAAACTATGAAATAGAGTAAGCAGACCCCATAATAGGTCACAGGTCTGGCTCTATACAGAAGATTGTAGTGTGCAGAGCTTGCTGTCCGGTACAAGACTATCTGATGTGAATGCTATATACTTTTTATCTGACAATTCGAGTGACTTAATAGTTTTCCAATACTAATTTATAGTGACTTTAGTCACTGATTCATTTTAATAGAAATGTCAATAGTAATTATAAATAGATTTAACTTTGATGGAAAATTTTGATCAGCACATTGGTTTAACCGGACTAGATCGGGAGGGAGTGGGCGTATTGAAACGACTGTTCTCGTGGGAAAGATTTGAGACCAGTGATCACGTGTCTAAATGAGTTTTTGGGGACAAAACCCGTTATCCGGACTGGCCTCGGTCCCGAGGAGTCCGGATAAGAGGGAGTCCTACTGTATTCAAGAAAATTTTAAAAGTAAAAATCGTCGAATTCACTTTGTTTAACAACTGATTTAACTCAAACAATGCAAATAATCATATGAAAATACAAATTTGTTAAATTAGGTTTCTAAGATTCATGGTGGGATTTGTGCAACACTTTTCTACATGATCTTTATCTATATTCCTGTCTTCCGCGTTCACACTCCGCACATAAGCACAACAATGGGGTTGAAGTTTTTTATTAGTGTTCGAGTTAAGTAAAAATACAATTAATTTTGACAAGAGTGTAAGCACGAGTATATTCGCTATTCTACAACGTCGCTGCTTGAGGTAAGAATATGCATAACCACCACCAATGCAAGTCGTTTTGCCTTTATTCTTACTCAGAAGCGCACTTAATTTTGTTACAGCACGTAAGTTTCTAAGAAAACTATAAAACTCAATCTAACAAGATTATAAAACAAGGTAACATTTTAAGCAATAGATTTTGCGTCAAACACAACCTTTATATTGTTCGAAGAATAACCTACTCCTACTGGAAACATTTTTCAGTGAGCTTTGAGTGAGTTAGTAGTAATCATGTAGTGATACTTCTTGTCTTTGGCTACGAGGTTTGTAGTTAATAACCTTTTATGAACTTTGTGAATTACTTTTAACTTTTCAACTTACACAGACTGTTTTATTTTTGTACGTGTTAGGGCGTTTTACAGCAAATTTCCACAACCTTTTAGCGAATTTCCCATCTATTCTATATATAATTCAGTTTTAAAAATCTGTGTACAACTAAATCTAGAGTTCTACTGGACCGATTTTATTAATTAATGGGTCGTCGGAAAGCTTAAGTCGTGTAGATTTGCAAATAATTATGAAAGTTTGTTTTCGTTATGATTTATGGTGATAAATTAAAGAAAACGTGTTTTCCTTTAGAAATACATTGAAAACGGTGTTTTTCACACTTTTTATTTGGGCGCGACTTTCAGCTGCCATTTTTGAATATTTCCAAGAAGTGCATGGTATCAAATTGTAGGATATTTTATTTTCTTTCAGAATATCACCTTCCACTTTGGTCGATTTCCTCACCATTTAAAAGTTATTTGCAAAAAAGCTAAGCAACCTCCGAATTTATAGTAATGAGAAAATATTGAGTTTGGGATATTTTTGTTAAACTTTGTACAACTAAATCTAGACTTCTACTGGACCGATTTTGTTAATTAATGGGTCATTAGAAAGCCTAACCCATGTAGATTTGCAAATAATTATAAAATTGTGATTTTATTAAATATTTGTGGTGAAAAATTAGAAATAACAAAAATACATTAAAAACTGGGTTTTTCAAGTTTCTGTTTTCAAGATTCTATTTGTAGCCAGCTTTTGGCTGCCTTTATTAAGTATTTTCAAGAATTGCATAGTAGTTATTTGCAGTAAATTTTATTCTCTTTCAGAATATCACATTCACTTTGGTCGATTTCCCCTCCATTTAAAAGATATTGGCAATTATCTAAGTGATATCCAAATTTATAGTGGTGAGAAAATACTGAATTAGATATATTTTTGTTAAACTTTGCACAACTAAATCTAGACTTCTACCGGACCAATTTTGTTACTTAATGGATCGTTGGAAAGCCTATTTTGTGTAGATTTTCAAATAATTATGAAAGTTTGATTTTATTTGATATTTAAGGTAAAAAAATAAAAAATAAAAAATAATACATTTAAAACTCCTTTTATTCCAGGTTTATATTTACAATTTTATATTTGTAGCCAACTTTAGGCTGCCTTTATTGAGTATATTCAAGAAATTCATAATAGTAATTTGTAGGAAATTTTATTCTCTTTCAGAATATCACCTTCCACTTTGCTCGATTTCCTCGCAGTTTCAAAGTTATTTGCAAAAACGTTAAGCAACCTACAGGTTTATAGTAGTGAGAAAATACTGAATTAAAGATGTTGTTGTTAAACTTTGTACAATTAAATCTACAGTTCTACTGAACCGATTTTATTAATTAATAGGTCATTGGATAGCCTAATTTGTGAAGATTTGCAAATAATTATGAAAGTACTGTTGAGGTTGCAAGCAAGATCGTTTGGCTATATCGATAATAAATAACTCCATATTTTGAACAATTTGTGTTGGTCGTGATTTAGCTGCGTGCCATAATGAAATGGAAGCTGGTATTTCAATGAAGGTTCTTAGGTCAAAACAAATAGAATAACGTAATTAGAATTAAGTAAATGTATCTAAAACTAAATTCCATATCCAAGATATAATCAAATTTATATTTTCTGATCGAGCGATACAGTATCTTGAACTTAACTGATTAAAACTATCAATATCTCAAGTGAAAGCATTGAAATATTTTAAGACCAAGACATATAAAACAACTTAAATAAAAATAGAGTTACGTATCATTGATTGCAGATAGGTACTAAAACGATTGTATTTATTGTTGATTCGTGATTCAGCGGTGTGCTTTAGGCAGTCTGATCTTAATAATCAATAGTTTAAATGAAAGCTGGTATTTCACTTAAGGATTTTAGACCAAAATGTATAATGTAATATACTGCTGGAATACATCTTTAATTGAAGAGAAAAAAAATCTTTCGTCGAGTAATACATTAGATAAATTAATGATGATGCTTGATGACAAATATGTGCTTGCATAGCTTTATTTTAAGACCAACATTTTGAAAATCGGGCAGGTAAAAGAGCCCTCCTGTAAACCATCGCCCGCCTGCGAAACATTGAACTCGAAAAAACCAAATTTAATTCCCATAAGAAATGTACAGGGAGGCAGTTTGTGCATAACTCGAAATATACGTCAAAATGAATGCCGATGCTTGATGGCAAATCTGCGGTACATCCATATCTTTAGTTTAAGGCCAAAATTATGAAAATCGGTCGGGTAGAAGAGCTAACCCGACTCGGAAAAGAAAAACCAATTATTTTTATAGATGGCAATAATTGGTTTACCAGTATGCATGATCTAATCATACGAAACATGTAATAATTCAACAGCTTATTGTTAATTATATATTGTTATCTAATTAATTTTTTTTTGATTAAATTTTTTTGTTAACAATTTGCATTTATATTTAAAGTGTGTTCTTTATGTTAAATGTGTGATTCTAATGTTATGTGCTTAAACTGTACCATTAATATTAGTGAGTAAAGTGGTGTATGGATTTCAAAACCATTATTTTACTAGAGACCGTTCGTTGTATTTAACCACAACGGGCACTGTTGCTAGTACAGGGAATAAGCCATTAACCGTAGTACTCATGGTAAGACCTGGATCCGGGACCGATTTACTTTTTCGCTTTGAGGACATGATCTGATTTTTATGAAATTTTGTATAAACGTGTAAACCTACATTTATTCGAACGAGTTCGTGAACCAGTATGATCGTACTATGGGAACGGGGGTTTATGGGTGGTTTAATAGGGGAAAAATAGGGTTTTCCCATTTTTGACCCTAAAAACACAAAATTTTACGATTCTTTCCAAATCATTTTGTAGAGCTTAAAAAACATATAATTTAGTATATTAAAGCGTTATTATGCACCTAATGGTTACGGAGAAAATTAGAAAAAATTGTAAATTTAACATTCCCATGTTATTCTTACCGAGAATAAGTCAACTGTTGTTGTTTGCTTGTTTATGAACATATATTGATAAATTTGGAAAATACATTCATTTCTTACTAAACTATTAACATTTGACAAAGCACACTTTTTACCCTCCCCGTTGCAGCAAACCTAAGTACTCGTTTAACTAATTGTATTTAAATAGGGAATAAATGTGATATTTTTAAGGATGCATTTTTGTATGAATCCAATCAGGCAAATGGAAATTCACTTAGTCTGCAGGTTTGCTGGGAAGGGGGTATTTTATTTTTACGTTATCTTCATTTAAACTCAAATGTGTTAATATTTGTTGATAATTATACATTTGGTTTGTAAGAGTTAAGTCATATTACTTTTCCATGTTATTCTCTACATGTTACATTCTCTTGACCAACCATTCTACATAACATTCTCTAAATTACCAAATTTATTTACATTGAAAGTGTGTATGTTACTATGAGAGCCTAAGACTGTATATTATTTTGATTGTCAAATAACAATTTATTTACTGTGATTTGAGATTTGTAGCAAGGAGTGAATGCTAAAAGACATTATGTCTACTTAGGTTTTCGGCCATTTTATTTACTTATAGGTGTAATTTATTTGTAAAAATATTTATCTTAACCCGAGTTGTATAAAAAAATACCTTACTTAACTGTTGTTGGCAATTTAGTTTTAAAAAGTTAATTCATGTTAAACAGATATTTTGTCACATTTGTCGCGCTGAGTCTACGTTTAGTGTTGAAGACTAAGGGATGTTACCAATGCAATTAATTACATGATACCCCCCTACCATCCCCTCTGTGATGTAGCTGAGTAATTAACTATTGTGACTTTACCGTCACAGGGTTGTAACTATTGTGTATACAGTTATTTACGTGCAACCGTTCCTATAGTTTTTTTTTCAGATGAGTTTATATCTTGTTCGTCATGATGCATTACACTTGTCAACTCTATATTCTTCAACATTTCAAAATTAGGTAATTTTAAATGATATGGAATAAAAAAAGAATATAAAATTTAATTACGTACCGTATACAAACTATTCATAATCAGAATCGATATTTGCCATCTTTATAAAATAATAACTTGAATACAATAAGTGCAATGGAACGAGTTACACAATACAATGATTGAACAAAAAATCTTTTTTTCTAATGAGCCATAAAACGAAGAACAGTTTATTTTTAGTTTAATTTTCCTTTACGTGGAACTTTGAGTTAATAAAAGAACAGTTAAAATATTCAAGTTATTTTAAGTGGGGGGGGGGGAGTTTTAAATTGCCCCAAAATTATTGGTTACCAAAAATTTCCTAAAAGATTTTATATTGTCTACACATTTTAATCAAAATCAGTGAAACTTTGTATGTTTTGCTTTAAATACGGTCAGTCTACATGTTTTGTAAAATAACGACAAGAAATAAATTAGCTTTATTGTTTTTGACATTTTTTTTATTTCTTAGTACGATTTTGTTGTGTTGTGTACCTTAAAATTCGAAAGTAAAAAAAAATAAATACCGGTACATATTGTTGCTCTCCTCTTAAAATAGTATTGCACGATGATACAGATGAGATTGTGATACAAAATACGCATAATTAATTTGCAAAAATTCAGTCACATAAATTTAAAAAAAAACAACCATTAAGATGTACAGCATAAAATAGCTTGTAGTTTTTACAGCTTTTTAGTTATTTAATTCAAGTAGTGTGTACAATTTCTATCAAAAAATTACCCTATTTGGTAGTTATTTTTAATGCCTCTTATCAAACTACGATTGGCAAACTCACTATTACGATTATCACTGCCAGATATAAATAAATCTCTAGTCTTACAAATATAATCAACATGCTATGAAAAAAATGTAGATGTAACAAATCCAGGGTTCAGCCCCTTCCTGAAATCACACTAAACCACAATGCCAGGATTTCAACCGATAAAAAATGTAAAACTTCGAAATTTTGAAAAAATAAACACGAAATAAAAACAGAAATAAATTAAGTCGTAAAACATAGTACTCACGGCTCTAGAGGTAGCACACGGAGACTCCATCGTGCCAGTGACCCACTGAGGCGAAGGATGACCCGGGACTGCGCCAGGTTCAAGGCTCTGGAGGGGGGAACATTCCGGGCCCCGGGGAACCGCGGGCCCCCTGGACTACTTCGGCCCCCACATCACATGTAAACAACCTGGCGTTCATTCAACCCACCACACCTGACCTGTCCACTACTGTCCGCTCCTGGTTTGGATGGCTGTTTCGTAATGAAAAATTGAAAAACCCCCGCCACAGCAAACCTGCAGATTTAGTACATTTCCACTTGTCTAATTGGTTTTTCATTCAAATATTTCATTGAACTTGTCAGACTTAACGTTTAAATACAATTGAATTTAAGGAATGCACCCCCTAAGTCAAAAGGGGTGTTTATTTTAAAGGTTTAACAGTATAGTTTAAAACAAACTGTTCGAATTTGGTCAAAATATCCTATAGGCAAGCATGTTTCTCGAAAACCTTTTTTCTCAACTCGCGTGCATCACAAGGAAAATCTAGGGATACTGTTAGAAATATATTTTCCTGTAGGTATGCAGTATCCCTTTATAAATTAAAATATGTTCAAAATTAAGCACACAAATGAATTTAAAATTAAAAAATAACATAACGTGGGGGGGGGGTAGTTGCTATGAACAAAAATTATAACCCCAGAACACCCCTGGCCCATAACCCAATCTTGATGGTTCGCGAACACGTATCCAGCCCAAAGATGTGAAATCCAGCCCAACACACCAAATTTTACAAAAATCGGGCCAATATTACTCTCATTATCGTGTTCACGGACATATACACAGTTGAATACATTTAAAAAAATTCACAAATGGTGGGTTCGACCTCTGATGACATCGAAATGGAGAAGTTAATTGGTCTGGTCTTGGTTACCGGATTTGCTGTACCATCTACGGTCTACGGTAATTTGTTTTTTTTCTTATGAGGAAATTCGTTTCATTCAAAGTTCAGGACATTCAATTCAGCAGTTGTTTCATTCGCCCTTAACAAATAAATAAACAGACATAACCCCCTATCTTTTGTAATATAGATTTTTGCGTAAATATTGGTAAGAACTGTACTACAAGAACAGTTGTTACGCAAACGACTTTTGTTAGCCCTGAATATTCATGATCAGCAATATGGTGACGTCAGCAACTCAGCTGATGATCATACCACGTGACTCGTTTACAGAACTGTCAATGAACAGCTGATTAATTACAGTGACATTCTATTGATACCCGTGATTAACCTGGCTTAAGCTGATGCTTTGATGTGTTTGTGTCTCTCAGGCACATCGTAAATGTCAAAGTTCCTTAGGTACAGTTTCTTAATCAATGTTAATATACATTCACATTCAGTATGAATTATTATGACAATATTCAATATGCTTCTTTTACTCAGTAGTAGAGACTCATTGTCATGCAAAATACAATAGATTGAACGCCTAATTATATATACTAGTGTCCCTGTTGCTCGAATTCGAGAAATTGCTAAGTATTACAGGCGTTATTTTAAAACGAATTTCAACTAAGTCAGCAAGTTTGTAGCAAACTGTTAAATTAGCAAACTTATTGACTGTTTACAATTAACATATGCTCTTCTTCTCACATTTGATTTGTGACAACAGCTGGAGTTTCATAACAATTTTTGTTGCAGTGTTAATCTTATGGAGAAATACGAAAATTTAAAGGTCTCCATGGCCTCACTCTCTTATTATTTCACTAAAAAGAAAGTTTCCTGCACAACTTCACATTACGCTCTTTTCAATGACACCAAAAACATGACAATCGGTTCAGTAGTTTCGAAGGAGTAATTGTCACAAAAATCCTGCTTGCGTGTTAAATAAGTAAATAGATGTTAGTCATCTCTATAATGTAATCTAAAGAAGTTTTTAAGGTCTATGCCGTATATATCTCTACGAATTAAATTATTCGATCTCATTACAAGTTTCTAATATTATGACCAACCCAATCGACACTAGACCATATTAAGTCTGAATAAAATACTGAAAAAAATTTATCCAGGATCTGCTCACTCACACTCATGAAAATATAGTATTCTTCAGATACCCAAAAATAAGTTTACTTATGCTATTTAAAGTAAATTATGTAATCCAATAAAAAAATAGCGTCTAATCAAACGAATAATAATAAAAATAGAGATAAACAAATTTGAACAATCCAAAACACTCACTATATTGGGTTACCTAATTATGCCAATTATATAACCATCAATGTCACTAGTTGGAAACAACAAGCTGCGTTTGAAATTCAAACTATTTATTATTTTCGAAAAAAAAAACTGGTTTTGAATAGTACAGTTTAAGGAGTGAGATTTCCCTTCCGGTGAGTCCGGAACTAGCGAGCTGTTACGTGCTTAGCTCACCCACGCTGAGAACCAGGCCACAACTTGACCTTGTATACAACACTGTGTGTTAATGTAGTAGTAGTAAGCACTCTACACGGGAAAACCTCTGTAAAGTCACTCCTGTATTCACTATGGATCCTGCAATTAGACTTATACAATTATAAAATCGGTTACCTGTTTGATATCGGTTTTATGTCACACACTACTCGAGTTCATCAATATGACGATACGTTAAAATGGGAACTCGAGGAAAATTTCAGCATGAAATAGTTATTTGTGTAAGTAGTGTGCGAAGTGGCAAATGCACTTTGCACTCGTGTTACACATTATATTTTTCCTAGTTACAATAAAGCATAGAAATTAGTTCCTCAAACACCAAACAACACGTCTAGTTAGGTTAAATCCAAGCAACGAAATGGGAAACACTGCAACAGCTGATCGTAGTATCTTTAGAGGCAGTTCACGAGCTCGGGTTTATCGTAGTCCGAGCCCAAAATCGGGAAATAGCCGGTATAATGGTGGACATTTACCCGTATCATAGATAGAGATTAAAGGAGTACACATATTCCTTTAACTATGCCTGTATACAGAATTCGCACCAGTAGCAGAAAATTAGGATTACAGTTCGTTTGAAGAACGTTTGAAGAAGTTATCTCAAGTTTGTTTGAAGACCGATGTGATAGCGATATTTTCTCCATACTGGTACATAAAATAAATGCTAAACTGTAAAATAATAAACCATAATAGGCCACTGCAATCCTTCGAAGACATAGCCAGTTTGATCAATCTGAAATATTTAAACGTAGGCATATTGTAACAATTTATTGATTATTCAATGTTTTCAATTAATTTCGAGTCTGTAGTTGCTACGCAACGTCAATATCACCGCACCGATAATGAAGTTGCCACTAAATAGTGGTTGAGGCATATTGAATGTGTTGAAGTTTTTGCTGAACTTTTACTAAACAAATTATCATCAATTTTTGGTCCTACAGCTTTCAGTTTTTAGTACCGACTTGTAAAGGCTACAATTTATGATTAAAGAACGTCCTGAAATAAATTTTCAACATCCTAAGTAGTAAAACATGATTCTATGTATGCACAGAAAGTGAAAAAGTAAACGAGTTTATGAATGTCAAATTTTGCGAAAGTTGATAAATAAATTAAATTTTCTATACTAATCGAGCATTTATCATTACGCGTGTTAACTTCTAAAAATTTAAACTCCTGGTGTAGTAAACAATGTTATATCGATTCCAATATTTTTCTCCGCCTACAACTCCTGGAGTTGGTAGACCTAACTACGTGACTGGCAGACGTGCAGCATCAGCCGAATGGAAGGGATAGATTTTTGTTTGTTACACACTGAGCAGCATTTAAATTGCATACATTGACTATGGATTTAACACTTTCGCGTATCATTACAATAGTGGTACATCACTGGTACATGTCAGTCAGCCACTGTTGTCCGTCATAGTGCCTGGGACATGATATATGTAGCAGGAAATTAACACTGCTACATACGACTTGTGTGATTTAACAATAAACAACAATGCAACAATTCACAGTCCACTTAGGTGTTAAAATACATATTCAGCATGGGCAGTTTTTATAATGATTAGTATTCTAAAAATATGTATATTAAATACTTACGTTATTTCACTAAACAAAAGCAGCTTAGAAGCTTAACAAAAGATATGTCTTTGATACTGTAATAGTATTTCATCACTAAAAATAGGGCGTAAATTGTCTCTTTCCGACCCGATATAAATTTCACGAACGAGTCGAAGCCGAGTGGACCGACTGAGTATTTTACTTGCAACCGCAACACACAACAGTTTAAAAAGTTCAGTCTTAAATCATCTTAACTGTTTGTAGACGTTTGTAAAAAAATGTGCATGTGTTATGTGTTAGTTTACAAGGGTTAGCTTATGCAACGTCTGTGTGCTTTAAGCCCCCGATTGTAAATAAGATTCACCCATTTTTATATTTAAAAGCACAATATACAAAATGGAATAGGTGTGTGCGCGCTGATACTAAACCCACACCATGTTATATATAGCATTTACGAGTTCTCACAAGACATGTTAATATCTATAACTTCTGAGTTTATCCCGAGAGTCACAACGTTGCGCTTATGTATTTTTTTAACGGAGGAGTATCGCCAATATTTAAGTTTATCATACCGTGCGTGTATCAGTTTCAGATTTAATTAAACACTGCAAGTATACTTACCAGCCTAGTGCAACCTGCACTCTTTAAGTTAATGTTTAAAAACTCTAGGTTAATGATGATTAAATGTTTTCCCATATGGTAGGTTGTAAAGCGTGATCTTCCTACCTTACCACTATTTGGTAACAGTTAATAGTGGTTTGTAAAAATAATCTTGTTTTGGTAAAAGTATTTACATCATACTTCACAGAAACAGGTACTTTTCCATCCGTATTGATAGGCTAGAAAGTTGCCCTTTGCCGTGCCTACACAATAGCCTATTTCCATACAGCTGAGATCTTCGAAAATTTTCAATTTCCATACACCAAAAACAAATAGTGATCAGCTGATTTTTCCTGTCATAAACATTACTTTCGCTACATAAACATTACTTTCACTACACAAACAATACTTTGCCTGACATCAAGAAAGTTACAACTGAAGCTTTTTACTTTCTCCCCTAAACCATAGTATATGGAGAAAGTATTGTTTTCGTCAAAATTTTCGAGTTTGAGTTTTGAGTGGATATATACGTTTTGGGTCCCCCTGGACCCAAAAAGTGGTTTTCGAAGTGATGTCTATGTGTGTGTGTGTGTGTGTGTCTGGATATGTACAGAGCTAGAGACCACACCTGTGGTCCGATTTCGATGAAATTTGGTATGTAGGTTCTAATCCATGGTATCTCCAGGCGTTTTTTCATTTTTTTGAAATTTTTATTTTTAATGGGGATTTTCCCATAAAAACCTTTAAAAAAACTGGAAAAATCTAATTTTCTCAAAAACGGCCTGAACGATTTTGATAAAGATTTAGTATGTTGTAGCCCTTTAAATTCTGAATAAAATGGTACAAATCCCATATCTGTAAAAATTATGGGTAAAAAGTTATGGTCAAATATGTTATTTTCCCATAAAACCCCCATAAAAATGAAAAATAGGATTACAGAAAAAAATCTAGCTTTGATTTAACATTGTATGTTATCACTGAGCTATAATTCTAACTGGAGGTAGCACTGAATGTCAAAGATGCGTGTCGCCAGCCACCATGTTTGCGTGAGGTATGAGTTATAAAGAAGCCATGTTATTGGATGAAAAATTTTACTGCTATACAGACCTAGTTATAGAAGCCATGTCATTGGTTAAAAAAACTCACTGCTATACCAACCTAACAAAATCAGCGACACGCTCTTGACAGACTTCTGCCATGGCAGTGCTACCTCCAGTTATAATTTTAGCTCAGTGTATGTTATAGTCCTTACAGTTTTGATAGTCTTTTTTTTATTTATGACAACAGCTAATTTGCAACCAAAAGGTGAGTGAGCGTAGCGAACGAACTTCAACCAGGACGTGATTGAGCCATGCGAACGAGCTCATCTTGAAAATTAAGAAGTTAAACGGGGCAAAGCCCGCGGGTACAGCTAGTTAAATTATAAGCCAATCATCGGTCTCAGGTAAGAGACACGACTCTCGGCTTCTCAAACAATATTAAGTCCTTTTCAAAACTACAAATATGAAAAACAAGGATGTTAGAGGCTAGTCATGTTCTAGCTACTCAAAACTCCCTGCGAGTGTCAACTGATACAGAGGACTCATAATAAACTACCACGGCTTTAAATCGCAATATTGTCCTTTTTCACTATAATTAATAAATGGTAGTCTTTCTTTTAGGTAACGTTTGATTTGTTTTTGTAGCTTAATAATATAAATAAATAAATTAACCTCAATGGGTTAAGATGTATTTGTTTCACTGACATCTAGCGGTGAATAGACGAACTGGTCGCACTTTGGGTGGTGGCATCTAGCGGTGATTAGGCGAACTGTTGCGCTTCTCGGTACATTTAGCATAGATGAAGTAATATAAATGGTGTTTATTTATTCTATGCTTTTAGCATTGACTTGATATCGATACGTGTATATATTTGTGTATGTATAAATAGACATGTGTATATTTAGGGAATTTTCCATAGGACATAAGCTATTACCATAGGTCACATGGTAAGATCTGGGCTCGGGACCGATTTATTTTTTCGTTTCGAGGTCCCCAGACGCCAAAAATACCATTTGTTCAAATTCATATGCCCGTTGGCCGTTGACCGTTAGCACGATAACTCGAGCCTCGAGCAAAAATGATCCGATTTTGATTAAATTTGTCATAAACGTGTAAACCTACGTTTATTCGAACGATTACGCGAACCGGCATGATTAGGCAATAGCCCAGGCAAATTAGACATATGCTCCCCAAAAAATCGTCTAAAGCTGGAAAGTGTTTTAATACCTTTTGGGGGTCCCAAATAAGACTCCTGTGAGTTTGCGACGGATTCTGACGTCTGCTTAAGTTTTGGGAGTCGAAAAACTATGAAAATTTTGCATTTTTTTCATAAATCTTTATTGGTCATTAAATAACAGATGTCACAATAGACCTCGTTAATAAAAATAGGTGTCAAAAAGGGTCAAAGATTCTAGATAGTATAACATGGAATCTTCACTAAATATAAAAAAGACAACAAGAAAATAAATAGTTAAAAATCATTTGAAAAAAAAACAGAACTATATATAGAAACAAAAAGTGAGGTACTTATACAAAGTGATTGAAAGACTAGGTAACAGTTGACTAGGGACTAAGTAACAACTAGATAACAATTTTACCATAACAATTATGTTCTGCAAAAAATTCATCCAAACTGTAAAAAGGGTGGTCAGCAAGCCAAACCATCAACTTTTGTTTTAGTCGAGTACAAGGAATGTCAGGTATTTCACTTGCAAAATAATTTACTATTTTTAGATGTTGCTCTCATGAGCACTTACTTGTTCATAGGCCATGCTGCAGGATCCATGACGTCACACTAGTGGATAGATTCACTGCCATATCCCCTATGTTTTTGGTAATTAGGCTGGTTGTTTGCCAAATTTCAATGGTAAGATTTTAAACTTCGGAAACTTGACAAGCATCTGATCTATCGTTAACAATCAATAGCGGTTAAATGGTGAAGCCGATCTTAATGAATTGGAAAACATTCTACGCAGACGTTTATGCTCTTCAAACTAACTACAGGAACATTTGTTTAAGGCATGCATTAGAAGATGTAAGCCAAAAACTGAAAGATGAATACAGGGATAGATCTATATAATGGGAGGTTGGGATGAATCCTAGAATTTTCGGAACCTCAGACAAAAATATTAGACTTAAAATTACATAGGGTGTCTTACTCTCATCACACCTTATAAGATAAACCTCTGGATGACCATCATGGAATAAACCACTATCTAATAATTCATAATCCATTTAAGAACAGGATCTATGTTGCTACCAATTTTAGTAAAATTTCCCAACTTTAACTTTCATACTTTTGTCAATGAAAAAGACACTATCAACTAATTTTGACTTTGATTCTAACAAAAGGGGCTGATCATCCACCTATCCTTTAGAGCTCATTTAAAAGTGTACTTAATTCAGAGAGATAGGTATGGAAAATTAACGCCAATGGATTAACTCCCATCACTACGGTTAATCCAACGGTTCGACAAGAGCTTCTCAACTCCGTCTACCTATCTCGACTATCGTGTACATGTTAAAAAAAGGTTTACATTTTCTTGCTCCTTTTGAAATGCAGGGATATAATGAACTACTGGCTGAAAGACTTGTAAGGGACACGATTATCTCAATTCGATATCTGACGAAAAAGATTGTACCGAATGTCACGATTTGTGCAAGACCGATAAGAGCAAAGAATGAATCCTTATTCTTAAGATTCCAATGATGAGAAGTAGAAAAGTTATATGGTAAAATCTACGAAAACTACCAATCGTTTTTTTTTTTTTTACTAGGCTAAATATATAGTAAAACTATCCGTCCCATTATCATATTTTGTTTATAAAGCTAAAAATAACATTTTTGCTATATTTAATAAAATCTTCCTCGTTGTAATATCTTATTATATATTAGAATCGCTTAACACCATTTTAGAGTGTCCAGAGATGGGATCGTATAAATGGGAGCTTAGGACGAATCCTAGAATTTTTGTAACCCAAGATAGCAATATTAGATTTAAAATTACATATGGGGTCTTGCTACCCTTCCCTTCACACATTCTTGGATAAACCTCTGGATGATACCATGGAATAATCCACTATCTAGTAATTCATAATCATAATTCTACGCCGAATTTAGTGTTTTCCAAACTAACATCAGGTGCATTTTTGTATAGCATGCGTCGTTGAGGAGTTGTAAGCCGAAAACTGGTCAAATAATCAACCTTTTGGCCATGTTATTGAAAATATCCCAACTTTGAAAAGCTACAGCGGCTAAACGGCTCGGCCGATTTTGACGTATTTAACATCAATCGACGCGGAATTTGATGCACTAAAAGACACCTTTGAACAACATTTTCCTTAGGATTCGTTATTTAGGAGTTATAAGCGAAAAACTGAAAAAAATGCAAAATTTTCATAGTTTTTCGACTCCCAAAACTTAAGCAGACGTCAGAATCCGTCGCAAACTCACAGGAGTCTTATTTGGGACCCCCAAAAGGTATTAAAACACTTTCCAGCTTTAGACGATTTTTTGGGGAGCACACCCTATATTTGATTTAATTTGCCTGGACTACAATGGGAACGGGGGCTTATGATGGGTTTCATGGGGTACAAATTGTTTTTTCATGTTTGATCTTAAAAACATAACATTCTCAATTTAATTCTAAACCGTAGAGCTTAAAAAACAAATAATTTAGTATACGGAAGCATTGTTGTATGCCTGATGGCGACGGAGAAAATTCCTAAAAGTGTAAATATACTTCCCACGTAATGTTAAAGGATGAAAAGAAAACTGTTGTAGTTTTCTTGCTCATGGATATATGTTGATTGAATATTGCAAATTTCTTTATTTCACACTAAACTAATTAACATACAGTATCAATAAAAACAAACTTTATTACCTTGCCTGTAGCATCAAACCTAAGTTCTCATTCAAATTAATGTTATAGGAAATAAATGTGACAATCTTATGGAAATATTTGAGTGGAAATCCAACCAGACGAATGGAAATTCGCTTATAGTCTGCAGGTTTGCTGCGGCGAGTGTATCGTATATGCTCCCACCACTTACCTATGATAAAGGTTGTTGGTAAGCTTATGGGAGAAAGTATGTGTCAGATTGCTGATACCGTTTATTTAAGTTTCATAAAGTAGTTTTTTTCATCGTGAGTATCGTTCCATACTCGTCCCGAAAGTCCCATTTCGGGGTTCGATAGTGTTTCCCATCGAGATCGAGAACACTATCTCGCCCCGAAATAGAAAAATAGTAGAAAATATCAACAAACACTCAAAATGCCGAAAACAACCATAATCAACATTGTCTATAGATTACAAGGCTGACAAATCCATAATTATTTGTATTTTATATATGAATACATGTTGAACTATTTTATTATTTTGTGGTAAAGTTGACATAAAGAACTTTACTTTCAGTGTCTTTCTACGCAAGGATAATCCATAGTTTTAAATAAACAGTTTTATTCAGTTGAAATTGTTTTGAAGCAGATGGAACAAGGAAAAAACTAAACATCAAAACGCATTCTGTACATCTGGATGGATAACACTCTGATCTATCATGATAATCTTAAGGAAAAGTTGACAAAAAGGCAGCGATGTCGTGGGTTCCTGACCTTCACTTAAAATACCGTAATTTAGTTATCTTTCATTAATCTTTACTATACTTGTACATACATTGGCTTACTTGATACTTTCCAAGCACAGCCTTTTGAGGCCCATGTGGATAGGATAATGCAAGTATAATAATATATGAAGCACAGCTAAAAAATTATAATGGAGTATAATAAATCTATATTCGGGTATAAATATGTGTTAGACATATGTCTTTGTATTTTTTTCTGTTCACAACTAATTGTTCATATACACCACCATTGTAATACCTCACGATTGAGTCATGTTTGTGTAGTGCTTGTAATGAAGGGGTGCAAGGGGGGAGACTTAGCTTTGAAATGCAAATGTGTTTAATACCATACTCAGCCCAACAACGGGTGACGTATTGCCGTCTACAGTGCGGTGTATGAGCACCTCACATCTATTAGTCATATGCGGCTTTGACTGTGGGTATCACAGGTAGACTATTGTCAACCAGCTCTGTTTGGTTTTAGGTTTGATGTCCGGTATGCTAGGATGTGCTGTCTGCTACCCTACATGTTTTTACTTTCTCCTAAGCATTTTTTGCATAAAAAACAGATGGACCTATTTACTAAAGAAACAATGGATAATACTGGATCAGTTTTTTAACAAAAATATCTTGGTTTAACTAAGCCATCAGCGCTGCCGTAAAATACAGTTTTATTCTGATGAATCTTCATTGTCAGTCAACATTTCCCCTAAAATGTAATAGACAACGTTAACAATACATTCAACAAAATATTTGTTTACTACTAAAAAGCACATTACACTAAAGTGTTATTGATAATCATAACAAACTCGGGACTAATATTACTCGTACACTATAGAATCTGTTATGCAATATTTTTCTTAGAAAATACAGAATCAATAATTTAACTATGTCTCCATCTCCATTGGTATCTCAGAAAATATTATATTTAGATATAACGTTGATTGGGAAACAAGAGATTAAACAATTTGAGTTCCACTTATTTTCAAAATGGCATCTAACTGTTCAATGTCTAATGAAACACCCTGTATTTTATGACCCTTTTAGAAAGTACATGCTACGTATTTAAGACTTACTTACTCTTGGCATTTTCTCTCCAAACTTACGAGCCAAGGAGCTGCAGGATGCAGAATTTACACACCGAGTCACATTTTCCAATGTAAAACAAGCTGTAGCTCCTAAACAAGTAGGTAGCTTTATATAAGGAATAAAAACGTTTTCAAATAACATTTATACTCTAGCAAATAATAAAATACAAAATAGCAAATCACAAATATTTAAGTTCTGGCCATTCTAGCCAAATTGGATAGTGACAGCCATAAAAAATACCCCAGCCGCAGCAAACCTGCCTACTAAGCGAATTTCCATCTGTCTGAATTGATTTTCAGTAAAATCTATTTAAATAACATTAGGTTTAGCGAGTTCTTAGGTTTGCTGCTACAAGGAAACTTGTAAAAGTGAAGTGAAAGTGTCATGGAAAAATAGTTAAAGTTCCACGGTTCCACAATTAATGTATTATCTAAATATGACTACAGACAACATAACAAACATTAATTTTATTTGCTTAATGAATGAAGTTTCGTCAGTTTGTTACTAAAATTATGAAGTCTATAATGGTTTACAAAATATTTTTTTACATTTCCGGTACTCTTACTTTTTTCTGTTAATTATGCAAGCGGATGTATTCATAGTTTGACAATATAACCAACACAACGGAACATTCTTCACTACAATTATTCTTACGGAGTGATTTGTAAAAAATAAAAAATGAACCACCAGAGAAAATAATTGTTGTTGATATCCTCAGGCATAATGTTGTTATCTCTTAAGAATTCAACAACTTTTTATCCGCACAAAGGTCGTTTAACATAAAAAGGCCACAAATTAAGCTGTCAGCGGTGGAAAGTGGTAATAAAAACTGAGTAAATTCCCTAATGGCGTAATTTGGCCAGTATGTTCTTCTTATAGCCGTTTAATTATAACCATTAAATAGCCACACGATATTTACGAGATACAAAGCTATTAGAGAAGAAAATTAATTACAACCATTAATCGACGATGAGGGTTTTGCTGATATTTTTGATATTTACTAAATAAAAGTTTTCTGCGACTTAAGGGTAAATACTCTTTGGTTTTAAACATAGTAAATAGAGGTTATTTCGAAATATTTAGTCTTAATGCTAATTTACATTTTGTTTGCATACAAATAAGATAAATATAACATGCAAAAACACACTTTACTATAACTATAAGTGAATATACATACATAACTAAACATTTTTTAAATGTCAAAGTTGTAGCATTGACGTCTCGATTGCAAATTCTGCAAAACTAAAAAAAAAAACACCAATTTCTGATTTAGTTTGATTCTGTTGTTTTTAAACGTAGCCAAACTAAAATACTGACTTAATGTAAACCATAGCATCTTTATAACAATCATAAAATTGTACTGTATATATAGCAAAACTTATTTTTCTTAACCTTTTTCTGTGTTTTGTCCATTCGTAGTTATATTTGCAAAACATATTGGGCAACGCTGGTCCATATAGATAGGGGGTCTACCATTATATCTAGAATTCTATTTTGTATTGACACACGAAAAAAACCTCACTTACCAAGTAAGCAATTTAAATCGATTTTATAATTTAACATACATAGTTTTGAAGCATTACTTACTTATGAACAGCGTAAAAATCATGACTACAGTCCTGCAGAGATCTTACGATAAGGTTCCGATGAAATATTAGTTCAATATTGAATATATCGTATCAGAAATTGTTTTCACTTTATAAAAATATTTATTGCATGTCATTGTGCTGCATTAGTTCGTTTAGTTTCGTTTGGTTTAGTTTAGTTTATAATAAAAACAAATATGGTAATATTTATAAATACCCCCGCCGCAGCAAACCTGCCGTCTAAGTGAATTTCCATTTGGCCGAATTGATTTTCAATTGATCTATTTAAATAACATTAGGTTTAACGAGTACCTAGGTTTGCTGCTACAAGGAAACTAATAAAGTAGTGTGTTTTTAGTAAAATATTGATAGCTTACTATAAAATAAATAAATTTGCTAAGTTTGATCAAAATATATCCATAAACAAACAAACTACAACATTTTACAATATTCTCCATAAGAATAACATGGGAATTTTAAATTTACCATTTTTTTAGTTTTCTCCGTAACCAATAACCGTACAAAAACACTTTGATATACTGAATTGTTTGTTTTTTTAAGCTCTTTAAGAAGGTTTAGAGAAAAATTGGGAAATTTTGTGTTTTGAGGGTAAAAAGTGAGAAAACCCAATTTTTACCCCATAAAACCCCCCATAAAACCCTGTTCGCATGGACCGATCATGCTGGATCGCGAACTCATTCAAGTTTATCCCGCCTTACACCTTCAAACCAAATTTCATCAAAATCGGATAAAAATTACTCAAGTTATCGTGTTCACGGACACATATATATATATATAAATAAATATATATATATATATATATATACATATATAAAAATTTGAACGAATGGTGTTTTTGGCCTCTGGGGACATTAAAATGAAAAAGTAAATCGGTCCCGGGCCTAAGTCTTACCATGAGACCTACGGTAATAGCTACTTCCCTATAGGGAAATTCGCTAAAACAGAATGATTATGTTGTGTAGTTTGTTAAAGAGATAAATTTACAAATACGTCAATTTGTATTCCTATCCTCTTCCCCAACTTAACCTAAACGCCGCAGCGCACTGCAAAAGGGGCGGGCGGTTCTATACTTGAAAAGCCCCATAACAAACAGACATTTCCGTTGGTTCTCTGTGGTACTGTACCCAAAATCAGGTAAAAAGATCACACCAATTATTACGTTTCAAGAAAGCTTAGGATTTCCTAGGGCACCTTCTGTGTTAGGTTGCTTGTTCAGTGGTACCTACTATCGAAGATTGATGCCAGCAACATCGCATGTCATATTGTAGCACAAACACTAGACGTAATGAAGAGTTGCACTCGAGTCGAGCACTTTAGCCTAGCCGAGTGTCACCCCCTTTATATTCATGGCGTATACACAATGTTATCTCCACTTTTAACTGGAATAAGTTAATAGTGAGAGTTTAATAATGGATAAAATAAATACGTCTTCACTCTATTTCATCTATTTACAACAACTACACTGGACAATTTTACAAGAAGCTGAACATAAACAAAATATTTTACAAAGGAGATTAATTTTGACTTCTCACATGGTTATTAGGCACTACCGTAAACTCTAGGAATTCCATTTCAATGCACCCATCTAACTAAACTAACAGTTACCCGGCGCGCGTTGCTGCGCTTAACAACTATTATTTTCCATCCCTTTTGTTGTTTATAATACTTTAATAAAGGTTAGCATATTTAACATTGGAGAAAATGTTGTTTATTTTATTTGATTTTATTTCCCAATGGCATAGCCACTTTACAATGAAAAACATTCACAACTTGAAATGACAAGAAACAAAATAGTAATAGTTGTACAAATAGTGAACAATAACAATAGTAGTAACAATATAAATAGTAAGAAAAATATTAACAATACAAATATTTACAGTTTATAAATAGAAAATTGGATGGCAACAAGTAGTGCATGAGTGAGATCAAAGAAAACCGTGTAAGTTATTTTACAATAAATATCGACATTGACAGATGCAGGAACAAACATAAATAATCTGTTTTACAAATTTACATACATCAGATGATCAAATGCTGGTGAAAGTCTGTATGCATAGGTGTGCTGCGATTGGGGTTTAATATATTTGTACTTATCCAAAAGTAAAATAGTTTTCTGTGCTGCACTCTGTGGAAACATTGTGGCACTATTTCAAATCATAACTAATACAGCATGTTGTGATTATTCACACCTACAAAACAGTTGCCTGGTAACAGCTGTCATATTTATTTGTAAACATTGTAGTTTAAAAAGTCTGACATTGGCCCACTTAAAACCCTCTGGAGCGGAGCCCTTTTGACGGATCTGTGCTAAACTTCACACAAACCATCATTGAAAGATGCTTACTAATGCCTGAAAGTTTCATTACAATCTGTCAAGCGGTTTCGGAGTCCATAACGTAGGCTATATACATATATACATACATACATAGTTCCTCCTATATAGATATAGATTTTGGTGAGATGGTTGACACAATGAATGTAACAAGACACTTATTACGTGTAATAAAAATTTTATGTAATTATTTGTATTTTAAAGTTGATTAGATTGGCAATGAGATATTATATGACAAAATTCGGACTATTTGTATCAAAAATATCTTTAACAGATTACGCTTCACACATTCCGTCGGAAGTTGATACAGTTCGGATTAATTTTACCTACAAAAGATTTGTACACAGTGTTTTCAATTTCTGGAGATTCTTAAAAATCGTATTGCTGTCCCGAACCTAAGTCTTCCTATGAAGACCACTACTAGTAGTACCACTTTTTAGTAGATTTGCTTCAAAAGTAAGATATCAAATGGCAATAAAAATGTCAAGACATGGGTACATGACTCAAAAGGGACTTTTCAAATGCAGGACGGGTTTTAACTAGCGATCACCGAAAAACTATGAAATATTAGTAACGTGCACTCTTTTCCGTATGGCACCACTTTAAATTATGCGATTGTTATCAAATAAATCAAATAAATATTACTTTTTGCAAATAAGAGAGAAAAATCTATATGGTTTGAGATTCATAGGAACTAGTTTTAATTACAAGGAAAACCACAAAACAATATTATTTCTATAACACTTCTATAACACCTAGAGTGTATTAAACAATTAATTAATAAATGATGTATTTTATTTTTATAAATTCAGGCTTAAAAACTAAACCGAATTATTATTATTGATTACTTGCATGCAACAACATGAATTATGTTGTTTACTGTAATAAAACTGTTCGGTACTAAATATGGATACAAAAATTCATCGTAGTCGTATATGTATACGATGAATAAGAGCCAGTACAATGTGTTATGGAGGTATAATAGCAACAAAATCATAAATTAACAACAACATCGCTTACGAATCATTCAAGTTTAACTTTAAACTGTTAAGTAGGCTGAAGCTGATTGAAGGTAGTCGGGGGTGATTTTGTTTGCTAAAGAGCAGCTTCAGAAAGTGAGGGACTTTGAGATGTAAAATAGGTTTGACATCTTCCCTCTCAACCCCCCTCCCCCCCTCCACTAACAACGACGCAGTCACACTCGATTGAATTATATTTTAATTTATAAAATCATATATATACAGGGTTAGTAAAAAGTGTGGAGACCCCCTGTTATTTTTTTAACAGCCCATACTAGAAAAACTAAAATCGGCACACCATTATGGCATGCTATGAAGTACTTTTTGGGCATAACCACCACTTAGTGTACACCCCCAAAATTGGGTATTTTGGGGGGAAACTCAAAAATTTCAAACACAAAGACCCATTGAGTGACCAACAACGCAAACTAGAGGTCTCTATCTCAATCCAGTAAAAAATGGCAGCCATTTGAAATTCTCAGAAGTTAAAATTAACTTAGAGCTTTCCAAGTCTGGAGACCCCCTATAATTTTTTAATGGCTCACACTAGGAAAACTAAACTCTACACACCTTTTTGTAGGCATGTTATGGCATGACTTGGAAAGGTGTAAGTTAATTTTAACTTCTGAGAATTTCAATTGGCTGCCATTTTTGACTGGATTGAGATAGAGACCTCTAGTTTAGGTTGTTGGTTTTCTTTTACCAGGACCTTTAAAATGAGGAGTCACTTGATGGGTCTTTGTATTTGAACGTTTTGAGTTTCCCCCAAAATCCCCCATTTGGGGGATGTACACTAAGTGGCGGTTATGCCCAAAAAGTACTTCATAGCATGCCATAAAGGCGTGCCGAGTTTAGTTTTTCTAAAATGGGCCGTTAAAAAAAATGACAGGGGGTCTCCACACTTTTTACTAACCCTGTATATATTAAAACGAAACAGGGTTTTTTATTTCACGATTCTGAATCAACCACGTGACGGATTTTCATGATTTTTGTGTTGAAAGAAAGATAATTTTGAGAACTAGGGAATGTTGAAGGCCTAGTTTTTTTTTTTTTTTTTAATTAAACTAAACAAAAACATCTTTTGCTCTTGCATTTAAAAATAAAACTCAATAAAAACATTTATCATTCTTGTTATATTTTAAAAACTTTCTTAAAAAAGCCTAACAATAGACTAGATTGAACATAGTTGAATGTCTACTCCTTTAATGTATGGTTTTAGTTTGAAATGTTCTAATTCATTACAACTGATTGTCCAATCAATTTGTAGTACATGTAAATTGGCTTAGTGGATATTTTCGTCTAATTGTTTAGTTAGTAATTTCTTTTAGTTCTAAGGGTGTCATGTGTAAGCGTCTGGTATATCTTTCATGTTTCCATTCATCCACACAGTTAAACTTTTATGCAGTTCTGTCCCCAAAATGGTAGAAGCTGAAACTATTTTGGTTGAATTTATAGCATTTTATTTTCAAAATTTAGTTTAATTTTTTTGTTAACTTCCAAACAAAATCATTCTAGAACTGTTGAATTAAAATATTTATTGAGTTGTAAGTTTTAGTAAACTGTGTTTTTCAGTAAAATTACGAAAATAAACTAAATAATAACCAAATTAACATGAAAGTTTAGACCTAGTATATTCCATGGAAAGAACATGTCTTGATGGACAGGTTGAAGCAAGGTAAAATGTGATCTGATTGGCTGGAATGTTCCATAGCCTGCGAATTTTAGCCAATCAGAGAACATATCCAAATTACAAGTAAGCATGATTTTTTTAGACTCTCCCTCTTTATCAATCTGTCTTCTGTTGAAGTAGTTTATTACTTGTTGCATGTGAATGTAGTCAAAGGAAAAGTTATCGTTCTTTTGAAATTCTCTTTAAGTTAATTTTAAATCCTTATTATATTAGCCTAGCTAAGCCTAATCTTAATAAAAGAAACTAAATTTAATGTTTGTCACAATTTTTTTTTTAATCTTCAGTAGCCTTTGTTATCTTTAATTAACTTATTATTTTAAAGTATTTTTATTCAATTTGAAGTTTAATGAGTTTTGGTTATTTTTTAGGATTGACGAATTTGATGAATTAATTTGATTTAATGAATTTAGGTAATATTAATGCATACTGAGAAATTGGTTATAAAGGTCGAACTAAAATGAGTGAAAGAACCCCTTCAAGTAAAATATGAAATATGTACAAGGAAGATTGATTACATTTTATACAATTCAAAGAATGGAAGCACCCTAGAGGTTTTAAACTTAAAATGTAAATTGCAGGTCCGGTTTGTAAAAATACAAATGATAACATCACTGTGTGTTTACTTCCCTTCACTGGGAACAATATGTAACTATTTTAAACACTAAAACAATTAATATCTTTACACAAAATATTGTCTCCAATTAAAATTATAATGAAGCTTGACAGTGAGGGTCAATGTCAATAAAATAATGCCCTGATATCTACATTCAATTTTGTGGACGCCTCTGCGAACACCATCTAGTTTCTTAGGGTTTGTAAATAATTAAGTGTTTAATTCATATTTGTTAATCATGTTTTCCAATTACCTCCTTCAAGTTAGCGGAACATGTGGAATCCATATTTGATATGATAGATAAAAATTCTTAATGTCATTATGTTATTGCTCAAGTTATCTAGGAGAATAACGGGGTAATCAATTCTCGCCAACAGCCGATTTGTTTGTTGAAGGGTAAGCTTACAAGCTTGTGAGAACTTTGCCATGTAAATTGGTTCGCCGATACCTCCCCTCCTGCTAACAGCATGTAGTGTTCACCTACACAATAGCGCCTTTATCGATGATAGAGGTACAGATTATGTACAGAGGATTAATTTGATGTTGACTGTCTCAGATCGAGCGTGTACTTAATATTGTAAACTAGATATGTAAACAATTATTTTTACTTTCTCCCCCTATACCATTGTATATGGAGAAAGTATTGTTTTCGTCAAAATTTTCGAGTTTGAGTTTTGAGTGGATACATCCGTCAAAGTGATATCTGTGTATGTGTGTGTGTCTGTATGTGTGGATGTGTACAGAGCTACATCTACACCTGTGGTCCGATTTGATAAAAACATTTTGTATGTAGGTACTAATCCACAGTATCTACAGGAGTTTTATTTTTTTTATTTTGATTTTTGATGGGGATTTTTTCCATAAAACCCATAAAATAACGGAAAAACCGATGGCCCGAACGAGTTTGATGAAAATTTAGTATGTTTACGCCTTTAAAATTTTGAATAAAATGGTATAACTACCATTTCTGTAAAAATTACGGTTTAAACGTTTTTGTAAATTATGTTATTTTTCCATAAAAAACTCATACAAATATTTGATAGGAAAAAAGCCGGTTTTGAATAAAATTAATGTGTGATAGTTCTTAAAATTTTAAACCAAATAGTGTAATACTCCATTGCTGCAACAATTATTACTCTTTAGAATATTTTGCAACATTTGCGATTTTTCCTGATTAAATATTATAGTTACTCATTAACCCATGATAAAGGTTGTTGACAAGGTATTGGAAGAAATTATGTGTCAGATTGCTGATACCGTTTATTTTGTTGTTTGTCTAAGCTAGGATTTCCTTGTTCACATTAATGGATTGTATTGAGGGGTTAGCCAGTGCAGTACAAGACTGAACTGAACGGTTAAATTGTAACATCTGGATTTAAGTGGTAACATCGGGGAGCGAACCCACGACACCCACTGTCTTGGTTTGGTCGTCCGTTGCAATACTGACTCGCTGAATCACTAATTTGATCTAACAAGGATTTAAAGTCAACTAAGGTCATCCAGTAGTCGGAAAACTCGACCAAAAATATTTAATGTACATGACTCTCTATTTTCACCCCACGCTGTAAATAAAAAATGTAATTGAAATTTCTTCCTTTTGTTTTGATTTTATGCTTATATTTCGTCCCCAGCAAGACAACCCATAAGGCCCATATTAATCTTTTGAATTTTTAAATATTTTTTGCTGTATACGGCGATATTACCTCTACAACGATACCAAAAAAGTAAAGCAGAGTGTGAAAACGTAATTGAAATAACATGATAAATTTATTTTTAGGTTTTATATATATTTTTTTAAATAACAAAAAGATACTATATAATGCAATGTGTTCTGGTAACTAACATGGAAATACCGTGTACTGGTCATTGAAGTAAGAAAGTAGATTGAAATGCAGCAGAACGTTGAGCAAACATGGAAACGTCTTTTGTGATTGGGCGATTCCATCAATTGATAAGAGAGTGAGTGACGAGGTGCGTGGATCTGTGAGAAATGAGGTTATTTCTCTCATATAAAACACTCCGGTGATTTTTTATACGAAAGTAATTGTAATTTTCACAAATGACCCCAAATCCGTGGCCTCTGTTTTTTGAATAGGAATGTAAATAAACAGCACAAATCGAACTATTTTATGCGTGTTGAGGTATGTAAGATAACTATGATTATAAACACAATGCCTGCATAAATACACGAACATAACATTAATTTTAAAAGAACCCCTAATGAAAAGAATCGTATTTATTGTCGTGTATATGTGTACATGTGATAAATACCCCCACCACAGAAAACCTGCAGACTTAGCGAATTTACAAATGCCGGATTTGATTATCAATTACGCTAAATATATTTAAATAACTTGGTTTTACGAGTACCTAAACATTAGGATTAAAATCGTGAAAGTTTCCCACAGTTCCATTCAAGATCGCGGACAAATCATGAACACCTACCCTAAATCTAGGAAATACCATCACTGACACCCGCGACCGTGGTGAAATCGTGAACATCTCAACTTTCACCCCATAAAACCCGTTCCCTTAGTATGATCATGGTGGTCCACGAACTCGTTCGTATAAAGGTAGGTTTACACGTTTGTACCCAATTTCATCGAAATCGGATAATTTTTACTTGAGTTATCGTGTTAATTACAAACACACAAATAAATAAATCAATCAAATCAATCAAATTAACAAAATAAATCAATCGATTTAAATTGATTGTGTTTCGGCCTCTAGTAACATCAAAAACGAAATAGTAAATCAGTACCGGGTCCAGGTCATGCCATTTGACCTATGGAAATAGCTTATTTCCTATGTGGAAAATTCGTTAAAAGAACACATTTTCTTAAAAGATTATAGCGATTTTTTCATAGATATTTTTTAGAATAATTAGACCGAATACTTCAACAATACAGTATTCCAAACTAAGGATTCCATCCAAGTTTACGTAAGTATAAGTACGAAATAAATACTTACTGTTGGACATTTGAAAATCGTAATTAAGGAGTCTAACGCAGGTAATTTTGTGAAGGCCTAGACGGGGGAGCTTTTGTGATTGGATAATGGATTCAATTGGCGATAAATTACGAGTTGCAGTCAAACGAGTCATTTTGGAAGAGCAGAACTCATTTTGACGTTTAATAGCAAAAATTTTCTTACTGAGTCAGAAAAAGGTTGATGGTTTGCAAACCATTGCAGTTTCGTGTATGAATACTAGACATGTAAAATGTTACTAACAAGTAATAATTTGTTAATTGTAATTACAAAGCTATCGTAGTCAGTTTGGTGTTTATAATGATATTTCTAGAGATACCCAGTTTAAATACAGCCGTCAGACGTATATTGTTATTACGTCGCGATCAAGTGGTTCGGAACCCAACTCTCTAGAAACAAGGAAAAACGTCAAGAAGAACTTACGCAAGATGTGGGAATGGACGAAAAGCCCCTGCTAGTTGAAATTTTACAAAAATTATAGACAAGGTAAAATTAAAACAGCTGATTAAACATTGTGGTGGCTGCAATAGTATATTTCGCACCTAGGGCCGAAAATGAGGTTTTGCCGGCTCGAGATAGTTTTCAAGTTCGAGACACAAAAAACAAAACCATTTCGGTCCGTGGTACGAACGCTATTTTTCACCACACTATACCCTATTACCACTATTCACCACAATAATAATGCACACTGATTGCCAACACAACTACCACAGGCTATGTGAAGAAATAATTTGAGGAATGAGCAAAAATAATAATAAATAGTTGCTAGGCAGCGGTGACAATAAAAACATTAAATTGCAATGCTATGGATACTGATTGTGTATTTAATATGCATTCATGTCTTAAGAAAGTAAGCGGGCAGCTGATTTTGCGGCCCTGGATGTAAAAACCTGCTCGGTCCCCAAATGACGATGACAGCTGGCATGACCAGCAAAACGTAACTTTCAGCCACCAATTAACGTATGTAAAACATCTAAAAACATCATAGTGTGGTGAAAAAAATAACATCCACTCAGGCAATCACACAATTTGATACAAAATGCGAATAAAATGTTCATAGTAAATTTTAACTGATTGTAGCCATGATGTAAAACCCTCCTTTTCTCTAACAGTTTCCCTTTCCTCGAATGTCAAGCTGACAGAACATTTGCATGTTTGGATTAGCTTTGTTGTTCAGGGAACTTAGTTTTGAATAACAATAACAAGCGAGTCCCCACAACGGGTGACTTTACCTATACGACTGACCCGGAAAACTGCTACTCTAGTTTTACACCGCATTCATTTTCAGCAGTCCATGATATCACTGTGATTTTCGAAGTAAAATGAAACTAATATGAGAAAATCTATATTACTGAATACAGGAAGGCAATCCCTTGTAAACACTACTGCTCAGTTAATGGACGGATATGTACAAACGATGTGTCAAAATAAAGTGAGATTACTATGTAGGGGAGCGCGGCAGTGGTCCGAAAGTCAGTACTCCGAAAGGCACTGGTCCGAAAGAAATTACATGGTCAGGCACTGCTTCGAATGGCATAAGTTCGAAAGGCACTGGTTCGAAAGTCACAACTCCGAAAGTCACTAGTCAGAAACATTTTGTGCATCCAGGCACTGGTCCGAAACAAGATGTGCATCCAGGCACTGCTCCGAAAGTTATAACACCGAAAGTCACTAGTCAGAAAAGAATGCAAGGGTCAGGCACTGGTCCGAAAGAATGTGCGTAGTCAGGCACTGCTTCGAAACGTGGTTCCCCCTCGCAGCGAATGGGCGGAGATATACCGGTGTGGAGTGGGAGCAGCCTCCCGTCCCCCCTACCTACACACACACGCCCCTACTTTTTGGCGCGGTGACGACAGTGTCGGTTAGGGCCATGTCATACGAGCGCTATTGCCGTCGCGCAGATGCCGTCGCGTTAAAGTCGCTCCAACCCGGCAATGAGGTTCTTATGGAGCATGTCATACGGACGCTAATGCCGTCGTCGAGTCCGCGTTAGCCGGACGCTGAGCGCAGCCAACGCGGACGGTCGCGTTAGCGACGCGGCGCACGTGACGCGGGACCCTGTCATAGTACCCACATGGCGGTACTACGGAGCGCTAGCGCTAGCGGGACGCATTTGCCGCGTGAGCACTGTCAGAACAACTGGAACACCTTTGGAGCGATCATAACGATATTTGATACGATGTTTGATACGGAAAATTTGATTTATTTAGTTGAAAAACTGCCACCTCTGTACGATGTAAAAGTCGAGTGACTACAGCAACAGGCAACTGAAGGCACAGTGCTGGAACGAGGTTGGGGAGGCCATGCACGAAAACTGGAATCAGATGACAGGATTATTGGATTCTTCCGATAATACTATTCATATGTATCTAAAATGTGCAAAAAACTGGATGGTGTCCATCTTGGTAATAACATAATTGCCGCGACGGCAAATGCGCCCGGAAGACGCTACGTATGACAGGCACCCGGCGTTGGCGGGACGGCATCAACGCGACGCATTTGCCGTCACGTATGACATGCAATTTTTCCGGCGCTATCTCGACGGCATCTGCGAGACGGCAATAGCGCTTGTATGACATGGCCCTTAGTCACTTCTCAGTCTCACTTCACTCAATCACTCTACGTTATCACCAGGACCAGGACCAGGGGCAGTTGACATCGGGGATACTCCCCAGGATATATTTTCCTTAACAATGTTGCTATGTTTTTAGTGAAGGAATTATTCCATAAAAAAATTGTGTAACCTTGATAAAATTGTACTTCGCTCTACATCAGCTCGTATTTCTCAATACGTAGTTGCTTAACGTCGATGTTCCTATAGCTATCATTGCATTGAACAGCGCCATGAAGAGCGCTTGCAATCCTTTCGAATCTGGGTCATTCGTCCCTAAACCTTTTAATAAACTAACTGCAGATTCTTGTTTTTCTCTAAAAAATATTTGTATGTGTTAAAACTTATCATAGAAAAACGCGTAGTCTAGGGAATTTTAACATTTTTACCAATCTTTGAGCCCAAAATAAACTGATTACCTACAATAACATTGACGAAATATATGACACCAAGATCTTTTAAATCAGTTCACAATTGGGGCTACAAACAGTTAGAACTAAGCCCCTTGCATTTGCACGCGTTAGACAGGTAGAGCGCAGCCTTTATGTTATTGTTTCTATTAAAGGAACCTTTATAGAACTTAAGTTATATAGCCAATATTATACTAACATAAACATCATTAAATTCCCGTAGATAAAAACCAATCTTACAAAAAAAGTTGATGTACGGATTATTCCATATGAATTATTCGATATCACTGAAAATGTGTGTAACCTTTGTAATCACTAGATAAAATTGTACTTAATGTTATTTTAATGCAAATTTGTTATGCAACCTCATTACAACTTAAGATATCTTGCCAAATAAATATCAATAAATGCCCATGCATAAAAATCCAATCATAAATTTGCTATAGTAAGTGATTATACAGGGTGTCCCGGAACTCTCTACCAATATTTTAGGACATTGCTCCTGGGTAAGAAACATAACTAAATATCATATTTAAACTGTCCAGAAGTTCTTAGTTACTCACACAGCCACCATTTTGTGTTTTTCAGTTATTTATTTTTTTCTAAAGAACGGTTAAACATACGAAATGGAAACTTTGCACAAACATTTATGACAACTAGACAAAGCTACCAAAAAATTATCACGATTTTTCAAATTCATAAAACAAAATGGTGGCCATTTAAAATTTTTGTAAAATCAATGGTTTTTGAGTTATTTAAGAAATAAAATTTTAAATGGCCGCCATTTTGTTTTACGAATTTGAAAAATCTTCATAATTTTTTTGTAGCTTTGTCTAGTCGTCATAAATGTTTGTGCAAAGTTTCCATTTCGTATGTTTAACCGTTCTTTAGAAAAAAAATAATAACTGAAAAAAACAAAATGGCGGCTGTGTGAGTAACTAAGGACTTCCGGACAATTTGAATATGATATTTAGGTACGTTTCTTACCCAGGATCAATGCCCTAAAATATTAGTAGAGAGTTCCGGGACACCCTGTATATCTCTTAAATGTATATTGTTGTAAAAAAATCTTAGTAATATTAGTGAAAGTTTGTGTGTTTGTTTGTTTGAAGTTCAATCACGCATTAACTACTGGATTGATTGGGCTGAAATTTGGCATGATAATAGTTCACATTCCCGATTAACATATAGGCATATTCTTATCTCAAAAATCCTTTCGGACTCCACCCCAGTGGCTCTGTAGTTCCCCGTGTTAACCTTATGAGTATTCATATTTAAAGGGAATTAAAGATTTTAGTCAGCTGTTTCAACTAAAAAAGTTGGTTCTGGTATGCAAAAGCATTAAAATATATAAGATTTACCAACAGGGTGCAGCACTATTATAATTTATATAAACTTTTTTATGAAAACAGCTAATTTTTACCAAGTAGCAACAAAAAACCGTGAACGAAAAGCTTGAGTATAAATGCAATAAGCATTTTATATTAATATGCGCAATATGCCGACCCCGTACGAAGGACGGGTACTCTGCAAGTATACTGTATAATATATTTGCAATTAGTAGCCTACTAATGCATTTTATGTTAATTTTGCTGAATACACGACCTATGATTTATTATTACAATCTAAACAGAAAAAGGTGACACAACTGGATGTTTTTGAAAGTTTCCTAAATTTTGTTTTCTTGATCTTTTTATTGACGTCTGTGTCTTTAGTTCTAAGGGTTTGCCCCGTAGAACCATCACAAAAATAATATATTAACACATAACAACATGTTTAATCTCCGAATAAAAATCCCACAACATGAAATCGGTAGAAGGTTTTCTAATCGAAAAAAATAGGTCTGTTCTAAAATAAAATCATTATAAAATATTATAAAATCAAACTGTCATATATCCTAACCAAACTTGCTGATAAAGGAAAAATCGAATGAAGGTTTACTAATAGAAAAATCATTCTGTTCATAAAATAAAATTATAAATGACTTAAATTCCAACAAAATATGTACAGTTAAGAAGTATTCTAAGCTAAATCTTTGATAACAAGTTATAGACTACAGCGTGAATCGAACCGGTAACCATAAGATTATCAGCCAGGTACGCTATCCACTACGCCACCGAGGCTCATTGCCATACATATCGTTGCGGTAACGGTGTTTCCGCAAGAAAGAGACCGATGTCACACCCATACAGCACACTTTCTCCTCAGGACATCCCACAGATATTGCGACAGGATATGGAAGATATCCCATAGTAGACCTATGGTCAACCTGGGATATCCCAGGATATCCGCAGGAATGCGTAATGTCCCCGCCCGGGGATGCTCGATCGATACTCCCAAAAGATTATAGTGCTGCACCCTGTTGGTAAACCTTATAACTTTTTAATGCTATTGCATGTCATAGAACCAACTTATTAGTTAAGTGGCAAAGTAGGAATAGTCCAGTCAAATCGTCGTAGAAATCTAACCCACGTTATAAAAAATAACTGTTACGAGTTTTTTTCTTAACTTTTTGTTTTTTGGGGTGCTGAATCTGAAGAGATCCAACACTCTCTTCAAGCCACTTACTACTGATCCAGGCAGTGCTGCTACCTTTGGGTGTTTCAGGGAACTACGTCCAATCTCGGGGTAACGTAGTACAATCACTGCTGCTCTTTTGTTATTCATCAGATTGAAATATTTCAATACCAATTGCGTTCGCTACTGTGCCGCACCGGCACACATTTCACCTGCATGTCCCTTAGTAGATTTATGCTTTTGATTCGGCTGTAGATAATTATTAAAAGAAATTATTAAGAGAACTGTTCCCGGTTGGGTATCGTAAATGCAAATGCAGTTACCTGCTTGCAATATTGAGTGGGCAAGCATTTTAATCCATTCCAAAGTCAATGCTACATCTGTGCAGGATCATAAGTCAAGTGTTAAATATAGGGGTCTGACCATAGAACTATAAATTATAGAACTATAACTTGTTGTAGTTCTATGGGTCTGACTTACGGGAAGGATAAGTGAGGCAACGATGGCGTCATAGTTTAGTTCAAAATTCCTCCGTGAACAGTGTTGTAGTAGAGAACACAGGGCGAAATTTTTACTTCACTATTAGTTAATTATAAAATTAAGAAAAATTATAAAATTAATCTTACAATTTTTCTCTTATTAAATTAAACCGTCATAACCTAACCAACATAACCAAACGTGCTGATAATGAAAAAATCTAATAAAGCTTTACTAATCTAAAAATTAGTTTTGTTCATAAAATAGCATTATAAACGACTAAAATTCAATTTTATATTTTTTTAATTATGAAATTAAACTGTCACAACTTAACCAACCCAACCAAACTTGCTGATATGAAAACTACTTTTGATAAAAAAAAAAGTTGGTGCTGCCAGTGGGATTCGAACCCGGAACATGCAGATTTACATACCAACATGCTATCCACTACACCACCAATGCCGATGGAATGGTTCCGTATCGTTGCTGTAATGGTGTTCCCATTACCGCATATTCCCGTATTAAAAATACTGGCGGACAGTAAGAAAATGTACAATAGATTACGATTAATGACAATACTGTCGGTATGGCACTTAAATGCCTAACTACAAGTCCACCCAACACTTCCAAGAGATTCGTTGCATTACCACGTAAATAAAGTCCATTTGTTATTGGTGGGATTTGAACCCGTGCTATAATACTCCGTAGCCCCATGTCTTACCATTAGACCATCTCGCTCCTCAGTTGATATCTAACTAAACCTCTTAGTAAAATGTTATCCTGGATGTTTTCTTAACTAAAAAAAATACAAGCTTAATTTATTATCAAAGGCTTCTTTGAAATCAAGAGTTATAAAACTAAACCATACTGTCACAAACCTAATGCAATGCAATTTAAAAGGTTTTGCATGTACTACATGAAACACGAAGTCTACATTTTTACCTGGTTATATATTACAATTTAACTTACAATTTAATTGACAGTTCGTATATCTGTAGGTCACAAGTTGACGTACTATATACCTTGTTTATGTTTAACTGTAGCTCTAGTTAGCGCCTATAATCGACGATAGTGTAAATGGCTTACTGCTGGCAGGAAAATGATGTTTCCGTAGAGTAATTAGTGACCGATAGTGCAAAGAAATAATATCATGTGGATCACGTTCCCTTTTTATATATGGTGTATTACATGTACTTGTTTTCAGTTAGCGTCCATAATCAACGGCAATACAAAGGGGTTTATGAAGAAATCAAACATATTCCCGTATTAAAATTACTGGTGCACAGAACGACAATGTACTATATATTATAATTAATTCCTATTCTGTTGGTATGACACTTAAATGGCCGGACAAGTCAACCCAACACTTCGACTTTCTAGATGGTGGCGTGTTGTCGGGGTAGCATCTTGACGACAGCCCCTTACTGTTAGAAGAGAGTGTCAAATTTTGTTCTATCTTCTCTGTTTTCTAATTATAATTCACTTTATTAATTTACTTTACGCGTTTACTTTAACATTAGAATTTTGTTATTGTTTGAGGACTTACAACTATTTATGTTTTACATATGTTAAGGGGGTTGAATTTTGATTGAATAGGCCTACCTACATTTTAAAATGCATTTAGATGTGTTTACTTCATTTTCTTGTAGCAGTAGAAATCGCTTTACTGCTTTACTCATTGAAACTAGCATCCAATTAAGTTTCATTTGAGGATTCAAAGTAGCCTATAACGAATTAAACTTGTAATATTTATTTTGCCTATTGGTTAGGTATTATGTTTTGGTGTCTCTCATTTGCTATCTTATGTTTCCAGTTATTAGTCTTTAAAAGGAATTAAACGTAGGCGACTAACCGAAATAAAAAGACTTATTCATCATCAATATTTATTCATACTGTGTTGTATAATCTAATTCCTACGGGAATAAATTAAATTTAAAGTTCCTTCCTATAGGTAACGTAACTGTAAGTTTTCTTTTCAAACAGGCGCATTAAACAATAATGTATCGTTATCCTAAAAAACAAACGAACGAGATCTAATAAATAGTAATCAATACCAACACTTGGATATAATTTTAGCAAGTTCCCCAAAAGAGAATAAGTTATTACCGTAGCATTCTAATAATATAATATTGCTAATCTTAGGTAAGTTAGTGTTTTTGGATAGGCCACATTGATTTCAATTAAGAAGCTAAAAAAATATTAGCAATGTTAACTTCGCATATCAGACGGAATGAGCTATACAACTGGCATAATTAAATTTGGATAAATAAATGGATAGGAAAACTAACAGTACCTAATTGAAATAAGGGGTATGTTTATGAAAAAAATCGACTTACTTGTTATTATTGGGTCTAAACATGTAAAATATCATTTATTTCCACATAGCTTTCTGCACTTAACTATAACGTTTTTTTATAAAACTACTTTAAAACTGTTGCCTAACTATAGGTAGATTGAAATTCACTATTTATTTTTCCAGAAAACATAGGAGATTTTTTAAAAGGATAAATATATACTAAAGAAGATTAAAGGATTAGTTTGGCTTACATAGGATTTTTTAACTTTTAATAATTGGTCTGCAAATAGTTTATAATTAATTACATAACATCATTAAACGACTAATCTATTCCTATCAGTGTTCAAAGGAGGCTCGGGATTGGAAGAAATCGCTCCGATGTTTCGTTCCGATTTCAATTCCGCTGTCCCGATTCCTGACAGACGACACAAGGCGTTATATTCGGACCTCGGTTATATTCGTTATGGTTCGGAAGCGCTCGGGATGGCGTGGTGGTGCTGGGTTATTCCTCCAGAGAAGGTCTCGTCAATGACCGTGGCATTCTGACCCCGCCCACCACTGCACACCCCTCCTTTCCCCTACAACGGGTCTCCGCCTGCGGTTCTTGCTCCTCCCTCAACCAATGTTGGAGCCCAGGCGTTACTCCGAAAGGCAGTGGTCAGAAAAGAATGCATTGCTAAGGCACTGGTTCGAAACAATCTGCACGCTCAGGCACTGCTCCGAAAGACAGTGGTCCGAGAGGCAGTGGTTCGAAAATAATACAATGTTGAGGCACTGGTCCGACAGATTTAGCATGGTCAGGCACTGCTCCGAAAGGCAGTACTCAGAAAGGCAGTAGTCCGAAAATGAGTTTCGAACCAGTGCCTTTCGGAGCACTGTCTTTCGGACCACTGCATGGATCTCCTATGTAGGTAGAGGCGTCTACCAATTCATGTATCAAATTACTTAGGCTTTGCTCGAACTTAAATAACCTTGGATATTTAGAAAAATTGTTGTTAAAACAGTAATTTTACCAATTGGTATTTAATTGAAAGTCAATAGTAATCTTGCATTTAAAAGCAAGGTTGCAATTGACAATAGAAAACGAATGTTTTCCGTAGATACATAGAGTTTACAGTGTCAGTGGCCAACAACGCCTTCGTGGTTTTCTTGAATGATTCTTACAGTGAATTATAATCCCCAAACATAACCGCTGTGACTTCCTTATAAAAGGGTTCATTACTTAAAAGAATACATCCACAAGAGGATATCGAATAAAGTCGCTTTCAAAGGGTTTCCCAAGATCAAAGAAACTGCTCTTTCCAGGTTAGAGGATGAGCGCTGAATCAGGTGGTTGTTGATACCAACTTCAGAGGAAATTATCGTATTATTATTGCACAATTATGGTGTTTCTAGTGAAAGTGTGGTATAACTTCCACAAACAAAGCGATTATATTGTTAACAAATACATTTAAAATTAATTTTAAACTAGCTCCTAGACAGTATTTTGTTTGGAATTTTGTTGCAACGAATTCACTTGATTAAAAAAAAATTAGGGAAATAAATATATTTTTAAAATTTGCCAAAGTAACCAGCGCTGTAGGGCCTACTTGCACCCACTATGTCAACTCAACAATGGGTTACGCCTTTTTTGCTTACTACTTACGTCTAGGCATTTTCTATAACGGGAATTGAGAATAAAACAATTTTGTAATCCCTTATTCATAATATTCATGGCTAAACGTAATAAGCAAGTACCTTTCAACAGTGTTGTACAAAAAAAACATATAAACTGTCAGAAACAGTATGCAAATGTCAAGTTCATGTACAAGTTGAGTGATAAGATTCTTGACAAAATGGTACCGTACCATAATTGCATGCAAATTATGGTACCAGTGGTAGAACTTGTACCTGGCGCGCATACTCAGCCATATTGATCACGACAGCAGCGCACCTATCTGTACAATAATCGGACTACAATGATCTCGGCGTTATCACTAAAGGTGTGTGATGTTTCAAGGTGCTTTGAAGCGTTGATCTTCATTGTACAATAAACGATTATACATGCTAAAAACAAAAAATAAAACAGTATGGTGTGGTAGTTTGAATGTGATTCAGCAATGCAAAAAGAAATTGTGTGAAATTGTGTGAATTTATGAATGTTACTTACTATGAATAATAATAAAACACATTTATAAGAGTCAAAGGTCGAATATTTACTCGAAGGTTGATAGGCGTGTTAGGAAATGTGATGGTAAAATATTTTAGACCTTAAATTTAGATAAACGGTTAAGTCTAAAACAGTTTTTTTTCAGTTTTTCACCACACTATGATGTTTTTAGCCGTTATACAAACATTAATTGGAGGCTGAAAGCTACGTGTGCCAGCTGCCATCGTCATTTGGGGACCGAGCAGGTTTTTACAACACTTGGGCCGAAAATCTGCTGTTCGCTTATTTACTTAAAACATTAACTCTATACTTATTTTATACACAAGCAGGTTTTTTGTGACAATTACTCCTCCAAAACTAACCTGATTAAGCTCTAGTCATCACTTCCACGTGGTTGAGCTTCTACACTATCAGATTTGACCTTTGATAAAAGATTTTCTTTTTCTATCTTCCAACAAAGATTATAACAGCTCACTTAACTTGGGTTGATTGATAACAAAACCTTAACATTCGAAGACATCATAGTTTTATTTATAATCCTTCCATCGGATTTGTGTCTTCACTGTTTTGGAGGATCTTATTGTATTTTGTAGACAAATTATTTTTATCATTACGAGGTGTTAGCCCGTCCTACGTACGGGAGAAATCAGTTAAAACTTTGTATAATTCAGAATAGCTAGCTTACACGTATAAAGACAAATTTTATTGCAGCCTACAGTAGAAAAAGTAATTATCAATTGAAAAGTGTATAGGCCTAGTCAACGATATCACCTTCCAATTCCATCGCATACCTGCCTCTTCCTCTCTTCCATAATCAATGTCACCACAAAACAATTACTCTCACACTATATACAAAATACAATTTCCAGTAGGTCTGAATAGAAACTCCCTAAAATAAAACGAAAACATCCAATAAAATTCACAGTACACATAATTATAACGTTGGTGTCCTGACATCATTAAACGAATCGTCCACACACATCCTTTTATATACACATTTCACTGCATCAATTGCTAAATAAATAAGTGTAAACAAAGAAAAGTAAAAAAAAAACAACAACATATAATTTGTTTTGTAAACAGCTGAGTCAAAAATAAAATAGTATTCATTTGAAAAAAATAACTGGTCACATGGTGAAGGAATTTAAAACGTAGACACGCTAGTAAAGCTAGTGACGTAATTAATTCTATGTTTATTATCCATTCCGTTGTCAGTTCTAATATCCTTGATAATTAAACCACCCTCATTGAATCAATGTACATCGTAATTCCCCATATTCATTTATTTAAACTATAAAATAGTCAGCGCCTCCAAACGTAACCACAACTAAACTCATGCCAAACAACTTTTTAGATTTCATAAAAGGATGGTTAGTCTAATTGCAGTATCCTAGGTCAATTATGACGTTGTGTTCAATCTAGTCATTCATCTGTATAGCTTTGGATAACACCCGTCTGAGGTTGTGGTGGTAATTTAAAATCGTAGGCCTATTCCTGAGGATTCTTGATCTCCTTTATGACATCATTATTTCCGGGCCTAATCCAAACAAAGTTTAAGCATTCAAAAACATTGATTGTAAACAAAACGCCACCAAGATGAATTAAAACATGTAAAAATTGTGATTTTCCTACCCTTTCCTAAAATAATTGAGCAGTAAAATAATTTGCATATCCTTTTTTTAAGACTCGTGTACAGAGCCCCGACATGGACTTGTATACATCGATGGTGTTACTTATCTCGGTGGTCTACTAATCTTACTTATTTCCTATAATCAATGACAAAATCAGAGTAAATAAAATAACCTAATATTTCTATAGAGCATTTATATATTTAACCAGCTGTTGGTTAAAACAAATTATATTGCACTAAAACAAACCTAAGATTACAAAGATTACTTAAAAGAATAATTTGAACATCCTAGTATTTTACTATGTATATTTAAATAATCTGTCATCCTCTTATCGAAGGATTGAACGTATCAATGATTAGCATTACACATAGTATAAATAAGTCAACCCTTAGTATGTCTTTTAATTTGTTCCAAATGCTGAATTTGTATTTCAAAAACTGGATGTTTACAGCTGTTATGTTATGCAACTTATTTTATGCCAAAAGCTAGTTTAGAATCTTAGCGTCGGCTGCTAGACTTTTTAAAAATTAAAACTTAATTTCTAAAAAACTGGGACTCTAAACTAAAATTATGGCTTCGACATTCCCTAGTTTTCAAAATTATCTTTCTTTCAACACAAAAATTATGAAAATCCGTCGAGTGGTTAATTCAGAATCGTGAAATAAAAAAACACACTTTCGTTTTAATATTATAGATAACCTCATCTTGTTTACACTCCTCCTTTAGAAAAATAATACAAACTCAATTTCGAAGCACAGCTGATACAAGCCAGTATTAAAGCTCTAATTAGTTAGCCACAGTTGAGGCATACTGTAATGGCTCTAGAATTTACCATGGATACTTTACCTTAGTTTACCACTAGCTGCTGTACCCATCCTTCGCAACGGGAAGAAAAATCAGTTTCATAATCATTGAAATAGTGAATGATCTATGATAAAGTTTTAGATTAAACAATCCTACGATATAGTTGTGTAAAATGTGTTTAATTTCTTTGGATTAGCTGTCTGAAATTGGGAAATAAGCATTTGGCCGTTCTAGTTGTTTACTTTTAAATGTCGACACAAAGGTAAATATTGTGATTTTTCTCATTATTCCATGGAGGACAATTTGGAAAACCTCATCTCAAAACTTTGGACACCCAAGGGGTGTAGCCCGAGAGGAACTCAGGGTAGTGAATAGGCCTATGACATTCCTAGATATGTAATTTTGCCTGTATCGGTTCAGTATTTTAGTCGTGACAGTTGCCTAGATAGACATACAGTCAGACCACCTTCATTTTATAACAGTAGATAGATGAATGGTCCTGCTGGTGATCAATCTGTAAACTGATTATTTTCTCGAGTATCATTTTGCACGAAGATATTATAATACCTATGAAAACCTATAAAATAATAGACTACTTATATTACCCGATTAAGACAGGTAAATCACTCTTCATGTTGTAGATGTAAAAGAAAACAAATAGTTTATTCAAATTTGTGTAGTTCTATTCATTATTCAATAGTCTGAAACATAATCATTAAAAAGTAAAAAGGTATTGTTATTCGTTTTGCCTTGGAATTGAACACAATTAAGGTGTAATTTGCACACGTGTAGTCTCGTCATGTTTTAGGTACAACAATGTAAAATGGCGGAGTTCATTAATTACTCCAGGTTAAATTTGACTACCCGAGCGGTCGAGATCCCGAGATACGCATTAATTCAGATCCTTTGAGAAGACTTATTTCCATCTCAATGTTTTCATATACAAACATATTGGTGTCAAGTGTAAAACTAAATAATGCATAATTAAGATGTATAGCCAAATTAATATATAATTGTTAGTTAATAAACGTTGAACAGTCATTTAACTAATTTGTATGGCTTTTAATCACAGTCTTGTAATTTTACAAACTCGGTTATTCTATAAGTGGAACATTGCAAACATTTGTTGCTACGAATAAGTGGATATGGAAATTTCGTTAACAGTAATAAATACTTAACCCAATTCAACATGTGTTTTAAATTTTCCATTTACGACTTATAACATGTGAAATTGGTTTTATTGCATTGCTCCAATCAATTATTGGGTATGATATTGTGAGGTCTGATTTACGAAGCCAATTGTCAATCAAGCTTTTAACAACATTTAACATTTAGGCCTAAAGTTTTATTTGTACAACTTAAATTGTAAATAGTTATTGATAACGAACGAATCCTGATCAAATATAATTTGAAACAAAACAATATTGTCGACGTGGGGATAGGAAAATAGTTAGGGTTTAGACCATTCACCCACAAGAAACAAAAAAATATCAATGCCGTAAGATACGGATACACAATAGTAGTTTACGCAAACTATTGCGTAAAGATAGTGTTAACGAAACGAGGAGTAAATTGAAGGCATGAGCATTGGCGAGTGCCTTAAAAACGTCTACGAGTGTCGTTAACACTATTGACGCGAGTTTCGTACACTATTTTTTTAATTACTAAAAATCACTACTCATTACTTCTAAGAGAGGTTATGTATTCGTTTAAAACATCTCATTGCCACTGACAGTGATGCAACGAAACATTGTACCAAACAATTGCACCACTCAACAATTAAATGGGCCTGAACAGCTGATTAGTTTCGAATCATACAATTTCTTCTCTCTCAATCCTTGAACCTCATTGGTCCGTTACTTTTATATGAAACTTCTCGATTCTAAGAACTGAACTGGACCGGCTACTAAAAAAAAAACGTTTGTAGGTCAATAAATAAACACGCCAAGTAAGTATCTGTTCTTGGTGTATCATTAGCTTTGTTGGCGTATATTTGTAACATGCTAATTGCAATTACAATTTGCAGTTTTCCGTTTGTAACGGGTAGAGAAGGCGGAAGAGGAAAATTTTGTTCTTTAAATTTACAAACAGCTAAGGGATTCAATCATTTCATTGCGATTTTATCGACATGTCAAACTGTTGACATGAATGCAACAGTAAGCTACAAACGATTAAAATAATCGGTACACACTTTTGATTCGTATGATTGATAACAATCAATGTTTACAAAAGCTGATTTTAACAAAGATAAAACATACTCCCTCAGTAAATTTCTCATTCTTATCCTCATATTAGCTGAAGACAAATTTTAATTCTTAGTTCCGTCCGGTCCACTGTAGACTGTAGAGGTCGTGTTTTGTTTACAATTTGCTTCTCGTTATTTCAGTCATTTAAAACATCATTTAACAAAATAAAATGATCTAATCTTAAACAATAGTTAAAAAACCAAACATTAAAGCACAAATAATTACATTAATTTTAGAAACAAAATGTCTTGATATTAGCGATCAGTGTCACCGGACATGAACTTGGCACGAAAACGAGCTTTGAAATTTACAATATGAGTCTACTTATGTTGCTTGGTTGGAGAAAAAGAGTAACGCTAGATCTGCAACACATGTATTAAAAAGGCAGTTTTTGCTGCAGTAGGACCAAAGTTGACTTTATTATTGCGTTGGTGGAGTAAGGTGTCAAAATATACTGCAACAGTTGTTTTTATATAATAGTTAACTAATGCTAAAACTAAGTTGGAAATGGATTTGAAGAGACAAAGAACTAACAAAATTCCCGTATTGTGAATTATTTTGCCAAAAGAATGGTACAGTGCGACGCAAAATGTAGTTTATCACATGGGCGAAAAGTTTCTTTAATTCTATTTAAGACAATTTTTAAATTTTTTATTTGTTATCGATAACATTTTTTTAATTGTTCTAAATTAATTATTTTGTAATAATTTATGTGGGAATCCAGATAGACGATGGCATGCTATCCCCCCCCCCTAATGTCCACGCCGCTTTGGTGGCATTTTCAGTAGAGCTACTGTACAGACTACAGAGTAAAAGAGACTTTTAAGGCAAGTATATGTTTTCTGTAAGGCAGAAACCCTACTTAATTTCTGCATGTACCGGGAATCGAATCCGTCCCTCTACCACCGAAGTCTGAGGCGCTAACCACTAGGCTATTATATTAGATTATATTAGAGACCCAAAGTTAACGGTCATACCGGATGTCCCATAATACTCCCCCCTGGTAAAATTTGAAAAGTTGCATATATTCAAACGAGCTTCAATTAACTCGTGGTAGGTTCTAGGGCCGCCATTTTGTACTGGGTTGAAGTGGAGAATTCTAGTTTTAACTGATGTCCTTCAAAATGAGGTGTCACTTGATGGGGCTTTGTATTTAAAAATCTTAAACTGACCCCATAATACCCCATTTTAGGGTTCCGGGCAAAAATTGTCATACTAACCAAAAAGTAGTAGTTAATTTCTTGTTATATTTACAATAATAATGATTTTAATTTTTCAGATACAACCCATAAAAACGCTAATAAGAGATATTGGTGTATATTTTAAAATTGGCCCTATCGGGCCGACGAAAAAGTCGCCGCCATTCTGTAATGGGTTGAGATCAAGACCTCTGTTTTCACCGATATTCTTTTAAACTAATAACTTTTTGAAATAATGTGCTACTTGATAGGGGTTGCTAAGTTACCCCCAGCAACCCCTATTTGGGGGTGGGGGTGAATTTCAAAATACCCCCAAAATGTACATTACATTACCCTAGTAAAGTGTATTGAATCTCGTTTGAATAAATGGAGCCGTTCAAAAATTAACCAGGAGGAGACTGTTATGGGACACCCGGTATAATGACTGTCCCAAATCATCAGATTAGAAATTCTGGCTTCAAGATTTCATGGTTTCATCTCCATTCTGATTTATTATTAATAGTTAGTTGAATCAGGAATGTAACAAAAAAAGTTTCCAGTGAACATAGACGAACAACTGGGATATATTAACAAACATATCTAGCAATTGAAAAATTACGACCGCCACTATGTTTCCACAATTCATGGAGCAATTCTGTTTCCTAAATTAAATTTTTCCACTTTACTTTCATCGAAGGTTCTAAGAGCAAACATGTTTTCCCAAGCCAACATCGACCCAGGAACTTTGTTAAGCCCCCCCCCCCCCTATATCAACACCCCATGTTTGAGGTTATCACTTTTTCCGTCATTATGGCCAACATATTATGTTTCCAACGACAGAAGCTTTGTAATAACATTATTTCGGTTAAAAACAAAAAGGTCTTTTGAAAAACATTTATAAGTTAATGTAAGAGATGATTTGAGTATAAGTGTGTGCACTAATGTTGATAATAAAACTAGACCTACCAAGCAAGACATACAAAAATATGGACACAATTCATAAACAATGTGGGGATTAAACAGTTTTAATCAGTGTTGATGGGGTTTGCTTGTACGCTTCAACAGAGTCATCAACAGTCTTTATAACATTACACATTGATTTACAAAAAGCACTTAAATCTTTACGAAATGTTGGACTGCAAATACGATTTAGATTCTTTAATAAAACATATTGAAACACAGAATAACTCAGTTAAAGAGGCATCACTCTGCTAAATTTATTACGGTGCAATTACTGTTTCAATCTCATTCCACATTCACGTTACTTAAAAAATGGTGCGGTGCATTTCAAAACTGTTTTAATACACTTACACACATGGTCTAGTTTGTGGTATTTAATGAGCTTTCCACACAAGGGTCTAGTCCAAAAAATAGTTGTTTGCCACCTGCTTAATCAAATGGGATTTCATTATGTACTGCACTATAATGAATTTTACCTACGACCGTTTTATAAAGTAGTCGTTTCAGTTCAATTCTTGGAATTAAAAAAATTCACATAACAGCAAAGTTTTACTCACAAAAAAAAAGGGTAACTAACCAAACAAATTTCAAGGATGGAGAGGAGAGAGAAGAAGAAGAAATGTAATGATTCGAACTTCAACCAAGCAGCTGTTCGAACCATTTAATTGTTAAGAGGTGCAATTGTTTGGTACAATGTTTCGTTGCATTGCTGTCAGTGGCAATGAGAGGTTATAAACGAAAACATAACCTCTCTTAAAAGTTATGAGTAGTAGGGTAGTAGTTTTTAGTAATTAAAACACTGTCTAAGGTAAAGTAGTGTACGTAACTCACGTAAATGAAGTTAACGACTCTCGTACAAGTTTTTAATTCACTCGCCAAGGTTTGTACCTTAAATTTTCTACTCGTGTGGTTAACACTATCTTTACGCAATCGTTGCGTAAACTACTATTTTGCTACGCTACTGTGAATTGGCCTGTTTTCGTTACATGTACACCTGCAAAAATTCTACATTTCATTGTTTATTATCTATTGTTATTCAGATTATAATTTCAACAGCTACTATTTAACGAATAATGTAAGGAGTTTGGCCTGTAAGCGTGTTTTTGCTTTACACAAACATTAATACCTTGATATCAAGCAAACTCATTCAGATATTTATCATAAGATCTTCAACTGTGAAACGCTTTCGATTAAAAACTCCAACATCTCAAGTAATGAGGGAGTTTTGAGCAGCGTTCATATTCTATAAGCGTTCAACAAAGATAAACTGTCACAAATTCAATATTCCCTTCCTTTACAATGTTACGAGCACTAACGTTGCTTCTCTTGAAAATTGACTTCTAAAATGTCCGTTTAAACGTGCACTGCATCTTTGTAGATTAATAGTACAAATCAGTTTTGGTGATTGCTAAAAGTATTAATAATTAAGTTTTTAATTAAATGTTTCGTAATTTCTAAAATGAATCGTAGTCGGTAACGTATTAGACACTTTGGTGTGAACGCAGTCTATGATTTTAGTTAAAAGTTAGGGTATATAGTCATAGAAGTATTTTGTGCATTTACAATATAAGGCCTATTTAGGATATAAGCTATGTTATTGTTTAGGTAACCTAACTGATGTTAACAAGTTATTCAGAAAATCATTAGAAATATTTAAACAAGTACTTTCTTATTATTATAAAATAACTTTCCTCAATGGTTTTACAATCAATATTGCTAAATGAACTGTAACAAGTGGCTAAGTCTTATAGACTGTCAGCCGTGCAGTGGTTACCACGGTTACCATAGGTTCTGGCGCACACCGTAGCGCGTACGCCGTAACTAAATGGACCTCCCAGCGGTGTGCGCCAGAACCTATGGTAACTGCAGCACAGCTGACGGTCTAAATTTAATTCTTTTTGTATTTGGTCTTAGGAGAACATATTATATTATTTTATTTTTATTTCGGTGTATATTAACGACATTTTTAACGTTGTTGTAAGGGAATGGTTCAAACTCTGGGCTTGTCACTATCTAACGTCTCTTCTATCGTTCTACGATTGGCGATGAATTTTAAATGCATAAACTCTCAAATAAAACAAAGAATGACATTTATCACCGTACCAATTACATAATCAATTACAGTTACTCAGTAATCTAATGCGAAAACGTTATATGTCATTCATTGGTCGTTCCAAACTCAAACGAGGAACATTGTCACTATCCATTCGACGAAAAACGATTAGGGCCTACACGTTGTTTCAAAGAGGCCTCTTCTGAATGTTGGTTCGTTTGTTGTTGTAATTACATATTGGTTTACGAATGTAATCCATTCAAACACAGCTTAATCGCTTATAGTAATGCTATTATATTAATTTTACTGAGAAAAGGTTTGATTATATGTTTGCAATAATCTGAATACGCATTTCCATTATGTACGGTATATAATTGGTCGTATTGTTTTGTGTATATCCAGTCTAAGCAACTTATTGCCACTTAGTACTCTAATCGTAACGCGCTATCAAAATTTGATTAAATGTTCACTCTAGCTGTGCTATTGTCTTAAAATGAAATTCGAGAAATTGTATTGATTGCATGCTATACAAAATAATATAATTATTTTATACAATAGCAAATTAAGAGTTTTTACATCCCTTTGGTGTACCTCAGAACCAAATATGGTTCAGTTATGTTTGGAAATATGGTAACTTTATTTTAACAGATGTAACACGTCACATTTAAAGTTATTTCCTAAATTTGGATGAAACCTAACATAAAATTAATTAGAAAATAATATTTTTACTTAGTTTGTGGTATTAGGCACTAGACAGTAAAGAAACTATCGTTGAAAATAAGTCCAACATTTCGACACACTTTTATGTCACACATTTGAATTAAGAGGTGGTTAACTCCTAAATTAAATACCCCCGTCGCAGCAAACCTGTCGACTATGCGAATTCACATCTGCCTGAATTGATTTTCAATTAAATTTATTTTAATTACTTTTAGATTTACCGAGTACTTAAGTTTGCTGCTACAGGGAAACTAATAAAGTGCGTTTTTAGTAAATTTTGCTTAGTATAATTAAATAAATTTACCAAATTATTAAAAATATATCCATAAACAAGCAAACTACAACATTTTACAATATTCCCCATTAGAATAAAATAGGAATTTTAAATTTAAATTTTTTGAAATTCCTCCATTACAGTACCTACAAAATCACTTTGATACACAAAAATATTTTTTTAAGCTTTTTAAAAAGGTATAGAGAGAAATCGGTAAATTTTGTGTTTTGAGCGTCAAAAACGAGAAAACCCAATCAATTTTTACCCTTTAAACCTCCTTAACACCCCCCCCCCCCGTTCCCATGGTCCGATCATGCTGGTTCGCGAACTCATTCATGTTTATCCCACCTTACACCTTCAAGCCAAATTTCAACAAAATCGCCATACATTATTATTTATTTTCATTTAATATACAAACAAAATTTTAATTACAAACTACTACCATTTTTTGTCCAGGTAGCTACTACTTATATTTTCTTCTATTATTTACTTAGAATACAAAAAATACTTGAAGTCTACTATTAAATAGTAAACAAAGTTATTAAATAGTAAGCAAATTTTGTATACTATTGTAAAATCTAAAGCCTTTTTCAACTGTACTTTACGAGTGGATTCGATTGAGTGCCCTGATGGTAAAATACATAAACTTTACATAACTTGCACTTCATATTAACATAGCTTTTTTCACATTTAGAGAAAAGGTGTTGTTGTGTTTTTCTACAACACTGCTTTAATTTTACTATGGAGAATATCACAAAACTAAACTGTACGCAATTCACTTTTGCCTGGAAAATCAATTAAATATTTGTAACTATATTATTTCTTTACTCATTGGTTAACGTGTAAATTAATGAAAATAAAATGAACTAAGGAACGAGTAAAAATAAAGAAATGTATGTATTATGTAGTTTATTTCTTATTATACTTTTATTTTTATGACTTATCACATATATTAATACGTGAGGGCTGTTTTTTTGTGAACACTACTCCTTCCTCCCTTATTTGTGGACCTTCAACGTTTAAGGTGCAAAATGATTCCGCTCAATTCGTAGTTTTGCATTAGAATTTAAAAGCTCCTACCCTTAAGGGCGTGAGACCCTTTCAAAGGTCGGGTTTTCACCATAAGAATTACATTGAACCGATTTAAAAACAAAAACAGCTGTATATAAAAAGAAACTCACTAGCTTCTTGGGAGTAAATATTAATGTTTGTAATATTCAGGAGGTTATAGACCGATCCAAACAGTTAATCAGTTTTTTTGGAAGAACAGAAAATGCCTCGAGTTTAAAGAAGAAATATTGAAAACAGAAGGAGGTTAAGATGAAATCTTATATGTACGAGAAGAGTAGAAGAGAGGCCTGGTCTAACAGTAAGGAATCCAGTTACACAATCACTTGGAGTGATGAATAATTTTTAACAGTTCTGCTATGCAACTTATTTTGCAAGTAAAACAATCATGAAGAATGTACAAATCATGTTGACACAGTAGTAAAGAAATCTAGTCAGATCAAATTAATACATGCAATAAATGTTTACTGGTAACAGCTATGAGTCGGGAAACATAAAACACTAAAACATAAGGCCGGCTTCTAAAAAATGATGAAATATTTTTACAATAAGTCTATTATTATTTCAACCCTTTATTAATAGAGTTGAGTATTTCAATACGTTACATAAGCTCTGAGTCTTTTAAACTTATCGAAATCGAAAATTATGACTGTTATTACTGCAGTTTTAAATAGCGCATGTATAATAACGGTACTTGACAGTTGCTCGATTTTGGGCAATCATAGAAGATGGCTGTATTTTTATAACTCCTGTATAATACCAGTACTTGACAATTGCTCGATTTCGAGCATCAGGCACACTAGTTATTATCATAATTTGTGTAGTATTATACAAATTATAGCATTTGTACCCTGATTTACGATAGTAAATGTAGATTACCTAGCATTAGACTTTCGATAGTAACAAGACAAGGGCTTGGGCCGTTCCCTTTCAAAACGTAAAAAATGCCACAAACGTAAAAACACATAAAAAATAGGGGTTGGCTTTCTTACAAAATGTGATACAAGTTTTCCGTTTTTTTTATTACTATGATATTTACATAATTAGTTGCAGGTAATGATTTCTGACAAAAGTTCAGTAGGTAGGGTACAACAGAGGCCTATCCATTTTATGTGAAATCATCATGAACTGTATTTTGCTTTAATACAGTACCCTATGTTGTGCAACTCTTCTGTTGAAACTAGGAGGTGCAATGAAATTTTGTTCCTGATTTCAAAGGTGGATGTGCACCTATTTTATACAACAAATTTAAACATCAATATTTTCTTTTCAGTGTCCTTTCCGTTGCAAAGCACGGGTACAGCAGCTAGTATATTATAATTTCTTAAGTGATTTTTTTGTCAGCAGCCCATAACTTCCTTATTTCTTTACCAATTTTCATAAAAGAGGTGTCATTTTAAAGTTTTTTTTTTACCCATTACACGTGAAAAGTATTCAAATCACTCATTTTTCAGTTGGTTTTCGTAAAAACGATCTATTACATAATTTTGCAAGTAATTTAGACTTGGATTTTGTATTTACGTTTCTCGATCAGCTGAAACAAATTAATTAAATTAATCAAAACAAACGAATATTTACTTCTAAAATCATGATCTATTATATTATTAAAGTGATACAATCAAATTTTATGTAAACGGTTAAGGTCATTTACCAAATAAAAATATAGGCATATGGCACATCAAAATGAAGCTTAGACTGTGTAGATTTGCCGAAAAGTATTGATATGGACGAATTTCCTAAGGGCTCTGCCCCACAGGCCGATTTCCAAAGGGCTATGCCTGGCATGCTTCCAATGTTTACATGATTTAATTTAATTTAGTTAACGAAACAGCTGGTCAGTACAATGAACTGGTGTTTGTTTATTTACTCGAATAAGATAACGAATGGTGTTTTTGGCCTCTGGGGACATCAAAACTCAAAATTAAATCGTTCCTGGGCCTAGGTCTTTCTGTGCGTCCTAGTTGTTCCTAGTTGTCTGGCGTACCTTTTGCGTTGGTCCGCTTGTCAGCTTCTTTTTGAACGCAGAAGCCGTTGTTCTGAAGTTGGTAACCCATCACATGATTTTGCTACTTGACGGAATCCACGTCGCCATAATTAAAAGAATGCACGGAACTGCTGCTGTGTTGCAATGGAATGACTGCTTTTTTAATTCGTCTCGATAACAAACGCACATTGCTCAGGTGACCACTGTTCTATGACCACAGAAAATGGCATCGTGCAGGCTTTCCAACGAGCTATTACCGATGGCCTAACCCCGCCACTCTCAGACGACCTGTCGCTGAACAGTGTGCTGCATAAAATAGATAGTTTTTTGCCGCATCCTGTACTACCGATATGTTGAACAATAGTTCAACATATCGGTAGTACAGGTTATTGTTGCATTCTTGTTAATAAACAAGAATGCAACAATAACCTACAAACCCATTAAAACAATCGATACCTAATTTCGATACTTGCGATTGATTACAATTTCACAACCGAGTTTTACTCCCTAGGGACTAAACATGGTTTTTAGTCCCTATCGAGTAAAATAACTACTAAACCAGCAACGCTCGAATGAAAAAGAGTTCCATTAATTTGTTATTATTTCGGAAACTCCCAAATTCTCCTAAAAATCAGTTTAGTATTTGTCTTTATTTAGATAACCAGCAGGAAAACCACATTTAAAAGTATATTTTGGTTCCTAACTCAATATACCTTTGATTCCACAAGATGAAGTATGCTACAATAAAACTATATTACTAGCTGGATGAATATAAAATTCCAGCATCGCTTTAAATGCATAAGAAATTAAAATATTATACGATATTAAAATTATAATTATTTCGCGTTGTCGACATTGATTGATCAACAAGTGTTTATGCTACTAAATACTGTAGAAAGCCATCAATATTTTAACACATATATATTCATCAACCCTGGGACTTGCACAAACAGGAAGCGTTGTTCTGGGTTATAAATGCTAGTTGAAGAGGTTGGCCATTTAAGTTAAAGACATACTAACAATAAAGTAGCTCAATAAAACTCACCTTTATTTTACTTTTATTTCACAATTAATATAATAGCCTCTGGTCCACAAGTTACAGGACAGTTGTAACTTCTCTTGTCTGTAACTTTGATACAAACGCGGTTTAATGTCGTTTAGAGTTACTTTATTTTAAAAAGTATCCATACTTATTTGTCTGATTAATTTTTAAATCTTAAGATACCTATTTCACTAAATTACTTATTTTGAAGAGTGTACAAATTAGATAAATCATACTAATCTAGTAGTCATTATTATCGTAACAGTTTTATGTGCTGGCTTCAAGTTACTGCATAGCTTTCAAAATTTAGTATTCTATTTGTTCAATTATTAAACGACGGAATCGTAATACTTGTAAACCCAAGGCTATCAACATTTTAACGACATGTGTTTTCATAAATAACCCTTTATGTAGATGTGCACAAAATACAATGAATTGGCTATACTTTTCAGATTTGAAACATTGCCACTTTATAAGTTTAAAGTTCATCCTACGAATAGGAATGAGTAAAACTGTGCAGTTAATTTTTTAATTATTAATGTTAACTCATATTTTCAATTTTTTTTATTAATTTGTTTATTTTTTAAAGAGGTTGGCAGCCTCTTTTAACCTTCCTTTTGCCCGTCCACATAGACTAACCGCCCGTGCGTGGAACGTTTACAGCAAAGCAAGGAGTGAGCCGGTACAGTACAAAGGTGAACTGTACTGATAAATTTTAGTGGCACCAGGATCCGAACCCACGACATCGCTGCCTTGGGCCCGAAGTCCGCGACGCTACCGACTGGGCCACCGACTCACTCATCTGATTAAATAATATACTTTTCTGGGTATGACTGCTTTATGGAGTAAAAATAAGACTTTTAGTTTTACAACATTAATTCATAAACAATATTTTCACATTTTATATTGTAACTTTCTTGAGTTTTTTTTTTTTAATTTACAAAACAAATACCTTTGTGTAAATAATTTTTTTTTCATATGATGTATTTGTAAACATTATATTTGCTTTCGTAGTCTCGAACAGTTGATGACAACAATGTCGGTGTTTTTTGTTAGTAAAACAATCTCGATAAACAGTGTAAACATTTTAAATATACGCAGTCCCATTCGGTCAACAGATGAACCGAAACTCGTTTATCTGTGAAACAACTGTCAGTGGAGGGCTGAGTGAATAAATGATTGATGTGAGCGAAAACTCCGTCACCACACAGGAAACAAGTTTAGTTTAATATGGGGATCTCATCATTTTTACCTTTTGAGTCTTACGGGTTTTATAACCAAGCAAGTTTTACATATTGCTTTCAACCGAATTCATTCTGTCCTAAAATACAAGGAGAAATGATGATAATATTAAGCGCAATACTTTCTATCGTGATTGATACAAAACGGAAATTTATGTGAGAACTGTGTAAGGTTTCATTTAAAATGTTAAATGGGTTAGTTGTATGAAATTACGTTGTTGTTATCAAATTTTACAAGAGATTGGTCTTATTAAATTTTAGCATTGCAGATTAAAGGTATATTATAGCATTTCACAGTGGTTCATCCAGGTCTGTGTTTGCACTTATTTAGACGATATTCGTCAATTAAAACATTCGTTGTCGATTGTTGCGAAACATGACTTGGTCATGAGGTCATGAGGTTTAAGTCCTCTTATTTAGATGTATGGTTATATTAAAAACCTCTATGAAATTTCCTTTAAAAGTTACCAAACAACTTATTAACAGTTGTTTTATTAACATTATTCCGTAAATTAATATTTTATAAATGCCGTACCAAGTGTTTTCCCACATTTTATGTCTAGTTGCATTTGTGTATAAATTGTTGGAAAACACTACACACCAGTAGTATTATTTCAAAGATCGAATTTAGGTGTTTTCAAAGATATTATATACTACAAGCTTTTCCACTATTCAGGGCTGTTTAGCAGTAGCAAGTCGATATCCGACACATAGAACGATATTGCATATAATTGAAAAGACAATTTATATCTCTTTACCTATAACATTATGTCTACAATTTCTATAGCCATTTACTGTGTGTTCAACCAGATTCATAGTTTTAATGTATACTTTCAAGATTTAACAGCAAAACATTTTCAAACCATTTTTACACAAGTGTTCAACCAGAAAAAGATGGAGAATTCCAAGAAGTTTGTTTATGTACAGTACTGTATCGGGAAATCTTTGCTTTTACTGCGCTTAAATAGTCCAAAGGTGTTTGTAGGCGTTTTAAAGATAATTAAATGAATATTTCCAATATGATATTTATTTTAGTGGGGCCAATATGATTTTCCGAACTAATAGAGACATACAGAGTGGTACGAGGCAGTGGTCAGACGTCTGACTTGCCAGATTTCATTAGTCTGGAATTGAGCGTGGGCTCGTCAGCTGACGTGATAATCTGCTTCTACCAGACATTACCGATTATTAAACACGCAGTTTTGAGACTCTTGATGTTTTCAACGCTGTGTAGTACCATTGAGTATTGGATAATGAAGTAGACTTCCCTTCTATATGGACCAGCTGTAGCAAATTAAAAAAATCGTAGTTGTGTGAGCCAGTCACAGAATGCGTTAGTGTCTAAAATTCCATTTTATACCTTATTTTTTGTTGCTGGCCAGGTTGATGCATCAACTTTACATGAGTGTAATCCCGTTGCTAACCCTGATTACATAGGATCGATCTATAATCTATTACAAATATATAATCAAATCTATATTGCCTATGACTCAAAATCGAATATTCTAAGATGCATAGGTATGGACGTCTTCATAAGAATAATCGTTAACAAAAATTTTATAAATCTAAATTTGGCCCAACAGGGTGAAACACATACTCTATTCATTCTTAATGTACGTCAGCAAGTAATGGTAATGATGAATTTGTTTAGTTGTTATGAAATGATTTGACTAACTACTCTACATCAATTACGTTACTCATTGACATACATAGATTTACCAATTAAGCCCTCATCTCATTGTAAATGCATAACGCAAAATTGAAGCAAAATTCAAACAAAATCTGTTTTATGTATTGTTTAAAACACCTACAAGTCTTGTAAAATGTTGGTGAATGTATTCAGTAACTCTAGGCACTTTCAATTTAGTGTAGAGTTCTTTAAATTGCAATATCGAGTTTTGAATTAGCCAAACTTCAAAGGATTTGCACATTTTGAAATACACAAGACATTTATGTTAACATAATGAATACTTTGTGCTTTGGCTAGTATAATACAGAATACTGTTACAATGCAAGTTCTTAGTTGTGTGGCGAACCTATTGAGACGTTGATCTTACACGCAACTGTTCTACTTTCTATTTTTTGTTGTAAAAAACGAAAGACAAGAGCATTAACTAAAATACTACAAAAAAGTTACAAATTTGTAATGTAGGCATCCAAGTACAAGTATTTAAAATACGTTACTGTATGATTTGCAATTTTTCCAGACACATTGAAAACTATCAAACAAAAATGAATGTATAAAAACTAACAAATTTGATATGAAAACTACTTTATGTAGACCTATGTTTACTTTTACCCTCCTAATTGTCCAGTGTAATATGTAAAGTAAAGGCTCGAGGGAAAACACTCTGTTTCACGATTTTATTATTTACAAATGTAAATCTGTTAAAAAGTATAAAACCTGTAGACCGAGATTTTTTTTGCTCGGGAAAATCATTAGTATACTATGAGCGTATTCTTCGTACCATTCATCCACATATTATATTGCAGTCTATTTAAAATCTGTTAAATAGTAATATCAATATAGTTGACTTTGTGTAAGCAACATATAATTCTTACTAGCTGCTATACCCGTGCTTCGCAACGAAAAGATGTACTATACCACCTAATCCAAACACTTGTTAAGTAGTTTGAATTTATAAACAAAAAGCCACTAAATTTATACAAAAAAGTATAACCTACATCGTAGTTGTCCTACTGGGTGTTTACATAAATATATACATAAATGTCAATAACATAATTTTCTAAATTTAACACTTTAATAAGCCGAAGGCAGTGTCCGGGTTGATACAACAACAGTTATAGAATCTTTTTTTCCGTAATCAACTTCATAGTTTTAGAATACAGTAAATAAACCTGCCACATAGTTGTGTAATAGTTATTTGTGCAACTAGTGAACAAAGTGAGCAATTGCCTCACTCGAGAGAAATCCTTACTCACGAGTCGTAGGCGAGCAAAATTTACACTGATGAGCGAATTGGCCACTTAGCTTTTTCAAATCAGTGAGAGAACATGTACAATGTTAGGTAACTGTAGGAAAAATATTATATTTAATTTCTTTGGATCAGCTGTCTGAAATAAATTGTGGAATAAGCAGTTTGGCAGCTCTGCTTGTTTACATTTAAATGTGAACGCAAAAGGTAAACATTGTGAATTTTCTCATGCCTCCTTGGAGACCAATTAATATTTACTTTTGAAAACCTCACCTCAAAACTTTAGACATTCAAGGGGCGTACCCCGAGAGGAACTCAGGGAAGTGCTTAGACCTATGACATTCCTAGATATGTGGACCATCTTTGTGCTTAATTTTGGCTGTATCGGTTTAGTATTTTAGTCGTGACAGCTGTTCAGACAGACAGACAGACTCCACCTCAATATTATAATAGTATAGATGTTCTGCGTACGTTTAGATGATATCTTTGTAAACCAATAAACATAATAATTAAAACATTAAATAATTTCAATTATCTTTTACCTTTTCAACTTAATTTTTAGCTCCCACAAGTACATCCAACACTTAATAAATAACCTATCCTAAATTACAAATCCAAACACATTTTCAGCGGGTGTTATCACTAGTTAGTACAAGTGCGAAACATACTTTCAACATTATTAGGCGTTTATCATACTGTATTTATGTTAAAATAATTAACAAATACGTAAATAACGATTGGGAATATGAACTATTATATGGATATTGTATCAGAGTTTGACCATGCTTAAAATTGTAAGCACATAAGACCCAAAAGTGAATTTTTACTGTTGTTATTTTCTGTTAAAAGTTGATGAGGCCAAAGTCTCTTTACTTGTGGTCAAATCAGCTGTGAAATGAAAGTAGGGCGATGGAAAAGGCTTGGTTGATAACTAAATCCTTATGCGTGTCTAAATAATGTAATAGCTATTTACATTACAAGTGTAGTAAGAGCGTTTTTACATCACGCAGGTGAATGTTGTGCAACTAGCGGAAGCGAGTTGCATAATTCGCCACGTAAACACGCTCTTGCGTAACGATTAATGTACAAGATTTTACCTGACCCGACAATATACATGGAGTTACGTACAATATTTTTCATTATCCATTTTACTCATCTTCTAACAGTAACGTTCTTTTACAAACAAAAGCTAGGTTAGGAAAATACTTTAAAGCATAAGAATAACATTCAAGCGCACAGCTGATTTCTAGCGTCGAACGTCGTTGGCTCCATAGATGTATATTTTTTAAGTTAAGCACTCAATGTTATTTAAATTGGTTTCATTACCTCAACGAGTGAGTTTTTTTCAACTTTACATCATTCGAGAAGTAAAGAAGTTGTATACATCACGCCTGGGATAGGAAAGTTTAACATGGTGGGTTAGGTAAAATATATTTTTTGAAATCCTTTAATACTATTTTTGTAAAACATAAAAACTTCCCAATAGCCACCAAGTTTTTCCTTTATATGTTCAAAATAATATCTTAGAAGACAGCATTTTATACAAGTAAATACACCTGGTGAATAACCCATGCACACAAGCAAAAGGCAAAACTAAAATATTTATTTTGTATTTATCTAAGCTGCTAAAGATGTTATGAGTAGAAGTGAAGACCATTAAGCTAGTTTTATGTTATTTACCATCAAGAACAAGTAACTTCAAACGACACTGAACCGCGTTTGTATCAAAGTTACAGCCAAGACAAGTTACAACTGTCCTCGGCTATTGTGGTGTAACTTGTGGGCCAGAGGCTGCAGAGAAATACAACTACTGAATGTAAACTGACTCTTGAGATCATCTGTTTATATTTTAAAACTATTTTTGCATTAAATATTTCTTACGATTTCAAAAACGCACATCTTAGCATTTATCGTGATCTCTTTTCTCGAAAAAAAAACAATTATGTTATATTCTTTGTGCACTCGCCGGAGTGTAATTAACTCGTGTTAAATTGTCACGACACATTTAATTTTTGTTCCAGTATAGAACAGATTGTAAATAAAACTAGGTGAAACCCGTCGAAATCGACGGTTACTTTCAAGGCTCAGGCTCAAGCTTATTCATCTAACTGCGATAAATTGTGTAAAATGATACATATTTTGACCATTTAGCATGTTTAAAGAGTAATAAGTTTAAAAAAAATAATCTATATCTAAATATATTTCTATATCTATATTCTATATACTTATTTAATACGCAAGCAGGATTTTTGTGACAATTACTCCTCCGAAACTACCGAACCGATTGACATAATGGTGTCATTGCAAAGAGCTTAACGTGAAGTTGTGCAAGAAACTTTCTTTTTAGGTAAATAATTAAAGAGTGAGGCCCTAGGGCCCTTTAAAGTTTCGTATTTCTCCATAAGATTAACATGGGAAACAAAGATTGTTTTGAAACTCCAGCTGTTGTCAGAAATTACATATTAACTAGCTGCTATACCCGTGCTTTGCAACGGGAAGAAAATGTGAAAGAGCTATTAAAGTGGTGCTGATGTGTGTTTTAAAATACAGCAACTCTATGATTTAGTTTGAAAATATAAACTGATTTAAAAGTGTAAACCTAATTACTTTCAAACCCCTACTTTTAATGTTAATAGATCCAACAGAATAAAATGACAACATACCTTAGTGTAGCAATAGCATCAATTGCTTCATATTGATGCTTCATGAATGACATGTTTTATTATAATTCTTCAATTTTAGTCAAGCCTCTTTACATGTAGCTTACTATATAAATTACAAAATGAAACTTTGAGCTATACTTTACAAAACGTTTACAACCTTTCTTTAAAACCAAACATAACCCTCCTCAATCTACATAAAGTATCACAAACATCTTTTTCGAGTAAATAAACAAACACCAGTTCATTGTACTGACCAGCTGTTTCATTAACTAAATTAAATTAAATCATTTAAACTTTGGAAGCATGCCAGGTGTAGGTAGCCCTTTGGAGATCAGCCTGTGGGGCAGAGCCCTTAGAATATTCGTCCATATCAATACTTTTCGGCAAATCTACACACTCTAAGCTTCATTTTGATGTGCCATATGCCTATATTTTTATTTGGTAAATTACCTTTACAGTTTACATAAAATTTGATTGTATCATTTTAATAATATAATACACTAGTCATATTAATTGCGTTAATTGACAAATATGGTTGATCATTTAGTGAATTAAATATTTCCCATGACGTAGGCCTACGTCATCGGAGTTATTATTAGTTTGTTAATTGGAATCTCTTCTCCTGGAAGAAACTTTAAAAAGTATTGAAATCGTATTGGTGGATCTTTTTTTACCTGCTCTGGTTAAAAAAATGCTAAATTTTTATAATTTTTTAGTAATGATTTCTATATGATCTGCGACTTTACCAGTGTAATGCAGATTAATATATGATTTGATTTGAGAAAAAATATCTGTTTGTTAAGAAGACACGTTCTAACTTCAAAGGGATGTATATCCGCTACAGTTTAAGTTTGATTTTTCCTTCGTCTTGTCGCGTCAGTTCATATCGTACATCTGTGCCAATGAATAACCCTCTAGCATTGTTTTGAAAAATTGGTTTTGGGGTTACTGGGGTAGCTGGATTTCCTTGACGTGGGGGATGTCAGTTAGTTGTCTCAGACTTCAAATTAGCGGAGACAAAGCTTCAAATTAAATATTTCGATTCCCGAATTGAATTTTTTTATTCCGATTCGGTTAATCTTACGGGAGAAATCCCAACTTTGTTGGCCTGTGGGGCAAAGCCCGAGGACTTTTATTACGGGAATTGATAAAAGGGGGTGTCTGCACAAAAAATCCTTAATTTTGACACATCGTTTGTACAAATCCGTCCATTATTAACGGAGGAGTGGTGTTTCGTAGAACATCGCCTTCAGGGGTGTCCCACGAAGGGGTTTAAATGTTTGATTTTATATTACGTGCCCAATCATGCATCGAACTTTTATAAACTTTACACAGTTTAAGAATTAGGATATAAAAATATTCTGGTAAAATTTCAACTCCCTAACCTTAGTAGAAACAAAATGGCGGTATATCGGAAAACGATGCTTCAAAAACATTTAAGAAGGTATTTTTGGTTTTATAAAATATTTTTATTGGTACTTTCCAGGGCAATATGACTTAAATAAAAAAAAACTAGAACAAAGCCTAATCAAAAACCTTAATGTACAAAATTATTCAAACTGTAACCCATCCACAGCAACACACTGATAACAGCGCGTAACAAATTATTCGTAAGCTCTTACAAAGAAACTCCGCGGTATCCGGAGAAGTTCCTCTTCTATTGATCGTTTTAGTTCCTCATCATTATTGAAGCTATGCGTATAAACTTGTTGCTTCAAGAAACCCCATAAAAAGATGTCGCAAACAGTTAAATCAGGTGATCAGGGTGGCCAATCTAAAAAAAATCATTTCCACGACCAATCCAACGGCCATTTAGTAATTGCTTGACAGGATTTGCAAAATGAGGTGGTGCACCATCTTATTGAAAGATTGCTTGATTCATTTCTGGTACCGTCAAATGGGGCAAGACCTTCTCATTTAAAACTCATTTTACAATCAAACAGCTGTTCTTCAACAATGAGCGTTAGAACCGCAACGTAGTAAACAAATCAGATAATAAATCATGAAAGTAGTTTTTATAGGAAGCAAATTGGTAATTTTTGCAATATGCCACCATTTTGTTTATACTAAGGTTAGGGAGTTGAAATCTTTCCAGAATAGTTTTAGAACCTACTTTGTAAACTGTGTAAAGTTTAAAAAAGTTCGGTGCATGAATGGGCACGTAATATAAAATCAAACGTTTAAACCCCTTCGTGGGACACCCTATATATAAGGATAAATGTAAAAAAAAATTGTACTGTTAAACAGTAAAAAAATAGCTGTTTTCAATTATAGAAATAATTGTAGATAGCGTAGTGGACAAATGAAGAACTGATTGAGAGCATGGGAAAGCAATTTTGGAGCAAGATAAAATCAGTTGATCGTTTTTCACTTGCTCTAACAAAATTAGACCTTGGGAAACAAATAATTAATGTACTTTATTTTTTATCAGCTGTTATCGAAAATAGTTACTGTACTGGATGCAATAGCTATTTGTGTATTAAGAGCGCAAAGTACGTCATTGCCACTCGAGAACTAATAGACACACCAAACTTTAGCTGTAGCTGAGTACAGTTCGACCATACATTTCGAAAGCGGCAATGACTGTGCTCGTAATACACACAAGATTTTGCTACCACCACAATTTTACTTATCATAGCACACAGATTAACTTTTTAGATATATATAAAATGTCAGTTACGTTATGTTTGCTATTGTAGGGTTTAGTGATGTTATTTGCTTACCAGTTGTTGACACGTACCGTGGTTGGTAGAAACCAGAGAGCACAGAATATACTCAGTGTATTTATATTCCGTGTTCTCTGCTAGAAACGTCAACAGTGAAATCAGGCCATTAGCGAGCGGGAGTTATCCATTCCCGCTGTAAATCGTAATTAAGCTATTTTGCGTACTGTTTACAGGTGTGGCAATGTGATAATTTCAATGCAGTGGTAGGAAAATATATTATATATATTACTGTATATACTTTGTTGAAATTTGCGATCTTAATACACAAATATCTGTACTGACTACCTTACTTGTTTAACCAACCTTAGAAATGAATTTCAATAATTTCACAAATATACTGTATATCTAGTGAACATAAAATAGGATCAAAATGTATTGACTTTAACCGGTTGATAGCAAAAATTATCACAGGGATGTAATCAGGGTAGTTATAAAATACCCCCGCCGCAGCAAACCTGCAGACTAAGCGAATTTCCATTTGACTGATTGGATTTACACTGAAATGTCTACTTAAAAATATAACATTTATTCCCTATTTAAATAGAATTAGTTTAACAAGTACTTAGGTTTGCTGCATCAGGGAGGGTAAAACTGTTTTTTTTTGTAAAATGTTAATAGTTAGTAAGAAATAAAAATATTTTCCAAATTTGATCAAAATATGTTAATAAACAAGCAAACTACAACAGTTTACTTATTCTCCATAAGAAAAACATTGGAATTTTAAATTTACAATTTTTTTGAATTTTCTCCATAACCATTAGGCGCATAATAACGCTTCAATATACTAAATTATTTGTTTTTTTAAGCTCTACAAAATGGTTTGAAAAGAAATTGCTAAATTTTATGTTTTTTGGGTAAAAAATAGGAAAAACCTATTTTTACCCCATAAAACCCCCCGTAAACCCCCGTTCCCATAGTCCGATCATGCTGGATCGCGAACTCGTTCGAATAAACGTAGGTTTACACGTTTGTACCAAATTTCATCAAAATCGGATCATTTTTGCTCGAGTTATAGTGCTAACGGACACACACACACACACACACATATATATATATATATATAAATACTAGCTGACCCGGCGAACTTCGTATCGCCTAAGTTATAGGTTTCCCTTAAGACAGACCGATGGAAAGAAAGTACCGTTATGTTTAATTTCCAAGATGATGTCGTTCGCATCGCTCAATCACGTCCTGGTTGAAGTTCGTTCGCTACGCTCACTCACCTTTGGGTTGGAGCTCGTTCGCTAGGCTCACTCACCTTTAGGTTGGAGCTCGTTCGCTGCGCTCACTTGCCTTCAGGTTAGCTCGTTCGCTACTTCGCATCGCTCAATAACGTCCTGGTTGAAGTTCGTTCGCTACGCTCACTCACCTTTAGGTTGGAGCTCGTTCGCTGCGCTCACTTGCCTTCAGGTTAGCTCGTTCGCTACTTCGCATCGCTCAATCACGTCCTGGTTGAAGTTCGTTCGCTACGCTCACTCACCTTTGGGTTGGAGCTCGTTCGCTACGCTCACTCACCTTTAGGTTGGAGCTCGTTCGCTGCGCTCACTTGCCTTCAGGTTAGCTCTCGTTCGCTACGCTAACTCGCCTCCAGGTTGAAGTTCGTTCGCTACGCTCACTCACCTTTTGGTTGCAAATTAGCTGTTGTCATAAAAAATGTAAAAGAAATAATAGTGCTGCACCCTGTTGGTAATCCTTGTAACTTTAATGCTATTGAACATCATAGAACAGAACCAACTTGTTTAATTGAAACAGCTGTTAAGATTCATTAATTCCATTTCTCATAAGGTTAACATGGGAAACTCCAGAGCCACTGGGGCGGAGCCCTTTTAAGAATTTCGAAACGGGAAATAGTTTACGTCCGATTCGCATACCTACAGAATTTACACACCAAATTTCATAACGATCGGTGAAGTCGTTCCGGAGGAGTTTGCAGACAAACACTGTGACACGAGAATTTTATATATTAGATATAAATATATAAATATATATATATATACATATATATATATACATATATATATACATATATTTTGATAGTTCTGTTCACTTTTTAGGGCTACTTTTTCAATTAATAAGCGAAATAATAAAAACCAGAGTACCCTGAAATTCATTTTTATTTAAACTGATACGTATTTCGGCACTAAGGCCATGATCACAGTATGAGCTATATAAAAGTATGTAAACAAATAAAATAAATAAATAGTTAACTATTTATTTATTTTATTTGTTTACATACTTTTATATAGCTCATACTGTGATCATGGCCTTAGTGCCGAAATACGTATCAGTTTAAATAAAAATGAATTTCAGGGTACTCTGGTTTTTATTATTTCGCTTATTAATATACATATATATATATATATATATGAATTTGAACGGATGGTGATTTTGGCCTCTAGGGACCTCAAAACGAAAAAAAAATCGGTCCCGCGTCCAGGTCTTACCATGAGTACTACGGTAATAGCTTATTCCCTATATGGGAAATTCGCTAAAACAACATTTGTAGTTTCACTATTAAATATATTGAGAAAAAGTTAAAGTATCAATTTATGAAGACTCTGAGCAGTTTTTACTATACTATTTTTTTCATATTGTTTGCATTTGCATGAACCTGACCAAACAATAAAGTAGTCAAATTGCGTGAACTATCCACTGACATTGTTTATGATAATATTCACACCAATATTTATCACTGACACAGTTGGCGTAAACATCAATGTTGGAAACTCGTATCAGCTGACAAGTGCTGGCATAAGTCCCGATATCTAACATATGACATCTGTTGCCGAAATGTCAAGACGCTGTCACTCATGATTTATTTGATCAACGGTTGGACATTGGAAAGTGATAGAAAGTAATATGAAACGTCCAAAACATGTAACAAAACAACCAAAATTATGGTACAATTACATATACGACCATTTAAAAAAATGAAGTTTTAATGAAAAATTGATTATGTATTATCTATACAAAATAGAAGGCTTTTTCTAATTTGGATCCTGATTGGAGTGGTTGGCCAACTTAATAAATTTGGTATATTATATTTATATATAAAAAAATAAAAAAGTAGTAAGTTATGTTTGAATTTATATGAATTTTTAACAGTTCCATATTAGTATTATAAATAGACATTTTATAGTTAGAAATATTTATATATTATTGATTGCATAAAATTATGCATGGAATCGAGGAAACTCCCCAGTTGCTTAAATTCTAAGACAAAATTTTAATTATTATGTATACCATTCATATTTTTGTTGGTATGATAAATCGAGCACAAATGATTCGGTTTTGTTGAAATTTTGTATAAAAATATAAACTAACATTTATTCGAACGAGTACGCAAACCAGCATGATTGGACTATAGAAACATGAGTGGGTAAATAGGGGGTTTAAGGGGTAAAAATAGGGGTTTCCCACTTTTGACACAAAAAACATAACATTTTGCTATTTCTTTCCTAACAATTCTGTAGAGCATAAAACAATAAATAATTTAGTACATTGAAGCCTTGTCATGCTTTTTTGTTTGTTTTATCTATCAACATGTTAAGTGTTACTTGGAAAAGTAAAAATAAGTTTAAAGATAAAAATTTATATAAACATGGACTATGACAAATTTGCTTTTTTTAATAGCCGATAAAAAAACTAATTTAAGAAACTAAGGGGTCGTAAAAAGCAAGAAAGGTCGCTGCTCCTAGCCGCAGTATTTATTTTGACGAGTTCTCACAGATTGTTGACTATCTACGGTTTTCCGCTCTGGTATTTGTAAAGCTTGTTTGTTGTGGATCTTTCCTAAATATTTTTGTAAAGCTATTTTCGTAAACATGTTTTGCAAAAGTGTAGCTTAATATTTCACGGTAACAGGACAGAAATGAGTTTTTTTGGCACGGATAAATAGTAGTTTGAATCTTATGTTGTTTTTTTTTCTGAAAACTTTTTACATTTACAATAAAAATAATAATATATTATAGATTTGTATATGTTGATATAAATGTTATATATTCTGTTTCGAACATATAACATTAAAGTTATATCAACATATAAAACAACAGAATATGAGTGTTTTTTTAAATAGGTGGAATTAGCGAGCTTTAGTAGGGCTTGGAAATATCGGTGGGACATAATTAATGAATTCAATTTATAGCTAAAATTGATTTTTTTTTTATTTTTCTTCAATTATAATAAAAAATCGTGAGACTCGCTTGGAACCACTATTTAACACAAATTAATGTTGCTTTTATTTGATGTTTTTTACGAGCTGTATTACATTAATTTAAAAATAATTATAAATGTAGTTACAAAACATATATCTATTAAATAGTTACATGTTACAGTTTTAAAATATGTTATTTTACAGCAAGGTGCCAACCAAACAGACGGTTTAAATAAACCATTGTTTTGTGTGTTTTGTTTTAGCGAATTTCCCTATAGGGAAGTAGCTATTACCGTAGGTGGCACGGTAAGACCTAGACCCGGGACCGATTTACTTTTTCATTTTGATGTCCCCAGAGGCCAAAAACACCATTCGTTCAAATTTTTATATATGTATATATATATATATATATACTTATATATATATACGTCCGTGAACGCGATAACTTGAGTAATTTTTGTCCGATTTTGATGAAATTTGGTTTAAAGGTGTAAAGCGGGATAAACTTGAATGAGTTCGCGAACCAGCACGATCGGACCATGGGAACGGGGCTTTACGGGGGGTTTATGGGGTAAAAATTGGTTTTTCTCACTTTAGACCCTCAAAACACAAAATTTCCCAATTTCTCTTTAGACCTTTTTAAAGAGCTTAAAAAAACAAATAATTTAGTATATAAAAGTATTTTTGTTCGATTATTAGTAACGGAGAAAATTAAAAAAAATTGTAAATTTAAAATTCCCATGTTATTCTTATGGAGAATATTGTCAAATGTTGTGTAGTTTGCTTGTTTATGGATATATTTTGATCAAACTTGGCAAATTTATTTATTTTGTACTAAGCTATCAATATTTTACTCATAAACACACTTTATTAGTTTCCTTGTAGCAGCAAACCTAGGTACTCGTTAAACCTAATGTTATTAAAATATATTTAACTGAAAATCAATTCAGACAAATGGAAATTCGCTTGGTCGGCAGGTTTGCTGCGGCGGGGGTATTTATTGTATCAGTTGTAAATAAGTTGTGAAAAATCAAGCACTTTTTCTTCTTCTTCTTTCTTATATAAATGTTATATATTTTATTTTAGAAGAATGCACACGCTGTTAATACACACGAACACAGATAACATTTATTTACATAAGACATACAAACTAGTATATTTATATACATTTTTACTTTTGATTTGACCGTGTATGCTCTGATATAGGACTTGTTTAAGGCTACTAATATCCCCATAACTGTTAACGGAAAAAACGTGTTATAGTAAACAGTGTGTGTAATATTACAATTGTTATACAAAGATAGATTATTTAAAAACCTAATAATAACGTGCATCAACATACAATAAAAATAAACGTTTATAAGAGATTACAACAACAATAATTATAAAGTACAGAAAACAAAAAGGAATGACAAATAAACATTAAGAGCATATAATACGCAAACATATAAACAACGAATATGTGTACGTATTGACTTGTTAGTGTACTAACTCCAAAAAGGTAACTAAGATTTCTAAGAAGCCAATAATGTGAAAAAAATAACTATTGCATCTCAAATTGGAAACTATCTTTAGAGATGTATAATTAAACTATTATATTGTTTGACCACAATTAATTACATGGTCATGAACGAACACATGTAGCTGCTCGTTACATAGTTCTCAGTAATATAACCACAAACCTTTAATGTAGAGACTAGCTGACCGATACAAATTCTCTTTTAAAGGGGCCTCTTAACATTGTTGTGTAGGTATGTATTTATAGCAATAACAATTACTTAGTAATGCGATTATTTTAATTTTGGTTGTTATTTAATAAAGCATACTTGCACGTGTAATCAATTGGTTGAAGCATCAATTGTGTGTTTTGGTTAATTGTGTTTTGAGGTTAGGTTGTGTTTAGTTAGTTAGCATGTTGCTCATGCTGCGTACTGTGACTTTGTATATTCCTAGCTGTGTATTTGGTGTTTGAAAAGGTGTCCCGGAACTCTCTACCTATATTTTAGGGCATTGTTCCTGAGTAAGAAACATATCTAAATATTATATTTAAATTGTTTTGAAATCCTTAGTTTCTCACACAGCCGCTATTTTTTTTAACTTATTAATGCTTTTCTAAAAGTGGTTAAAGGTATGAAATTGAAACTTTGGACAAATATTTATGACGTCCAGACAAAGCTACAAAAAATTATGACGATTTTTCAAAATCATAGTTCACATTCTGCGATTAACATATAGGCATATTCTTATTTCAAAAATCCTTTCGGGCTCCACCCCAGTGGCTCGGTAGTTTCCCATGTTAACCTTATGAGTATCTTATATATTAAAACGTAACAGGGTTTTTTTATTTCACGATTCTGAATCAACCACTTGACGGATTTTCATGATTTTTGTGTTGAGAGAAAGATAATTTTGAGAACTAGGGAATGTCGAAGCCATAATTTTAGTTTAGGGTTTCAGTTTTTTTAGAAATTAAGCTTTAAAATTTAAAAAGTCTAGCAGCCGACGCTAACATTCTACTCTAGCTTTTGGTTTAAGCCAGTGTGTGTAAAAAATTCAGCATTTGGATGGTACTGACATGCACAGAGTTGACTTATTTATACTATGTGCAATGATATAATACTCATTGAAACGTTCATTTATTGGGTAAGATGATGACAGACTATTTAAATATACATGGTAAAATGCTGATGTTCTAATTTATTCTTTGAGCAGTCTTTAAAATTTTAAGTTTGTTTTAGTGGAATATAATTTGTTTTAACTAACAGCTGGTTGAATATAAAAACATTCTTTGGAACTGTCAGGTTAGTTTATTATTCTGTGATTTTGTCATTGATTATAGGAAATAAGTAAGATTCTATAACCACTAATGTATAAAAATCGAGGCTCTGCTCCCGAGTCTTCAAAGGAAAGCTTATGCAAATTATTTTTCTTCCTGTTTGACTTTTTGAGGAAAATAACAATGTTTACATGTTTTAATTCTTTGGCAGCTTTTTGTTTACAGTAAATGTTTACCGCTTGAACTTTGCTTGGATTAGAAATGGAAATATTGACATAACTTAAGTTTTAGTTGACTACTCAATTCCCGTACGTAGGACGGGCCAACAGCTCGTTCATATTTAAAAGGAATTAAAGAATTTAGTCAGCTGTTTCAAATAAAAAAGTTGGTTCTATGATATTAATAGCATTATAAAGTTATAATAAGGTTATTTTTTTGTATTTATGACAACAGATATTTTGAACTAAGCAGCAACAAAAAGCTTTAATACATTACTAGTGTACATGTTGCTCGAAATCGAGCAATTGCAAAGAAGTACAGGAGTTATTTATAAACAAAAAACTTGTTTAAAAACTAATAACAGACATAATTTCCAATGATTTTAAAAGAGTCAACTAAAAGATTATTAACCAATGGAAATACTCACAATTTACATAACAGTCCTATTCCAATTTAAAGGGCGATTTTTTAACAATCAAACTGCCCATGGACGGGAAAAGGTAAGCTTACAATTTAAGTCAACGTAAATAGGCTGTCAGCTTTTATAAAGTACCGTACCAAAGTTATTTAGCCAACTTGTAGACAATAAGGTGTCAGCTACTAAACTCTACAGGACAGAGTTAGGCAAAAACTGGCAGAACTCTGAAATAGTGTTATTTATCATAGGCTTACACATATGCCAAATCCTTAAAATAAAAATGTAATAACTAATAACTTATATCATTAAACACAAACCAACATCCAAAACTATACACATTTGTAATACAACATAGATAATTTACACATTGACTGTTTACAAAATTAACATATGTTCTTCTTCTAACTATTAATTTTTTCTTCGCAACGGGAAAAGTCTGTTTCATAATCATTGAAATAGATTTATAATAAATAATCTATCATAAAGTTTAAGATTAAATAAGCCTATACCACATAGTTGTTTTATTTCTTTTATCAGCTGTCTGAAATTGTGAAATAGGCATTTGACAGTTCTGGTTGTTTACATTTAAATGTCAAAGCAAATGTAAACATTGTGAATTTTATCATGCTTCCATGGCGACCAATTATGGATATTTAATTTCCAACAGCAGCTGGAGTTTCAAAACAATTTTTGTTTCCCATTTTAATCTTATGGAGAAATACAAAACTTTAAAGGGCCCCAGGGCCTCACTATCTAATTATTTCCCTAAAAAGAAAGTTTCCTGCACAACTTCACGTTACGCTCTTTACAATTACACCAAAAACATGTCAATCGGTTCAGTAGTTTCGGAGGAGTAATTGTCACAAAAATCCTGCTTGCGTATTAATAAATAAGTATAGATGAGAACTGTCAAAGTAAGATTGTTTTCAGTTATGTTTTTAATTTAATGAATAATTTGTGATGTTGTGCGAATGTTTGATTTTTTTTTATTGTTAAGGTGAAGTGGTGGAAAATTTTGGCTATGGTAGATGTGCAATACTATAGCATACTGTAAATTTAATGAACCAAATCCTATCAAACTGTGTCCTCTCCCATTCAAACGCAAAGCTTGAGTATAACTGCAATAAGCATTTTATACTTATATGCCAACCCCGTACGAAGGACAGGTACTCCGCTAGTATATATCTATATATACATAATGCGTTTTGAGTCTGAATTCCAAAGTCACGTTTTTTCAACTCATAATAAGTACACACTCAAGGTGGAACCAAACTGGTTAAACAAAGTCCACCCCTTACGGAAATGCACCATACTACTAGACCTACTATAAAATCAAGCAGATCTAGGATGATAAGGAATCATGGTTTTAAATTACTCACAAACCCCTAGGATATTAGCCACTGTCCTTTTGTAAAATCTAAAAAGTGTACTCGATATTCTTTAACATTAATAAACTGCACCAGTCACTTGGTTAATATTGTTTATATAAAGAGGAAGATGCCATTAATCCCCATCTTCTTGACTAGAAACCTCACAGTTATGTGATCAAGACACTAAGTATGAGTACGACACAATAAAAGCATCACACGTTTTTGAATGAATATTCATTTACAATTTGCATTTCAATTTATGGATTACGTGGCCTCCAATATTAGTATCTATAGGCCTACGCACTAGGTTGGTTGACCTAAATTTGTTTTTATTATTTCAAAGCCGTTAAAAGCGTTTGGAGGTGCGAGCTATTTTAAAATGTCAACAATGGAATACAAATACGTTGATGCAAAGATAGAAAATGTTTGTTGACATAAATGTTTTGGTTAATCTTATATTTCTATGCTGAGATATTGTGTATCATCAGCATCGTCGGAAAAAATTAGTGCGGAAAAAATTAGAGTGCGGCAAAAGTAAGTAAAAACAGCAGTTAGCTACTTGGCGTGCTATAATCAGTGCAAAGCCACTTTGTCAGATAACTGTAGGAAACAGTTATTTGTGGATCTAGTGTGCAAAGATACTTTGCACTCGCGTTACACATTATATTTTTCCTACAGTAACTATAAAGCATATAAATAATTAGGCCTAGTTATTCAAACATTATACAACACGTTTTTAGGTAGGTTAAATCCAAACGTTGAACGAAATGGGAAACACTGCACCAGCTGATCGTAGTCGTAGGATCTATAAGTGTTGCCAACTTATTTTCAACCGTTCACGTATTAAGTGCCTAATAAAAGCACGCTGTTTTGTGTTGTTTGGTTGGAATACTGGAGTGCGTCAAAAGTAAAAAGAGTGCGGCAAAAGTATGTAAATGCAGCAATTAGCAACTTTCTGTACTATAATCAGTGCAAGGAAGCCCACTTTGTCAGGTGACTGTGAGAAAAATTAATTTTTTTTAAATTATTAGCACTTTTAAAGTTATTATACGCATCGGATCCAGATGTAGTTGCAATATTATCCATGGGGACAGTTTAAAAATTACAAACTGAAGGTTAAATGATTTGACTTGCAACATTGATTATGAGAGTATAAAGTGGAATATCAACGAAAACATTTATTTAGAAGCTTGTAAAAACCAATAAAATTTATTCACCTATTGCACTTATAAAGTTACCGTACAGTAATAATTGATTGTGTGGATCGTATACACTTATGAAATATACGCATAAAATAATAAAGACGGATTATAAACAAACTTTACTTACTTTCATTCAGGACTATACATAGGGTGTGTCATATGTTAACGATGCTAGTTATGCTGGACAGCTTTTGCTGACGACCACAATTCTGACACTTTACCGAAACTGAGAACATATTTGGTCAACTAATGCGATTGCTGATTGGAATCAACTCATGGATCAAGACAAGCCAGATGATGTTGATGGAATCAATACGATATTATAGCTTTTGTTGTGTTAACTAAAAAAAACTGTTAGAAATGCTTTATAGAATAAAATTATCCTGAAGTGTCTGTTAGTAGATTTACAATGTATAAATACAAACAAATAGATTCAACAAGGAAAATTGTTGAAGAAAAAGCTTGTGTTTGCTTTCATGTTAAAGTATATTTTTACGCGTGTCTTTTATGTTTACATACCAGTTAATACCAGTGTTTTGGGACTTGTTTCACTTTTATACATTAATTTAATATGTAAAAATAAATACTCTCAATAAGAGTCCAGTGGACTAATATTTGTTGGGTTATATTAGTTTATTTGAACTTGAGAGATTAAGTACAACAATTAGCATGATCAAGAGATGGTTTGTGCTAAATGGTACGATTACTATGTACTCAATTTAACCATAGATAAAAAATACTCTCTTAGTAGATTTCCCATCCTTATGGAACAGCTGAAGACAATTTTATCGTTAGTTCTGTAAACCGGTTTATGTAGAGGTCGTGTTTTGTTTACAATTTGTTTCCCGTTATTACATCCATTTAAAACCTCGTTTAACCAAATAATACAATCTAATCATAAACAATAACTCGTCCCCTAGTTATATAACCAAACAGTAAAGCACAAATCAAGAAATTAACCCTAAAATAATAGAAACAAAGTTTCGTTGACACTAGCGCCCATGTGTCACGTACATGAACTAGACACGAAAAACATGCTTCAAAATTTACAATGGGATGAGAAGTCTACTTGTGTTAGTTAGTCTATGATTCAACTACCCATGAAGGCTACTCCATTTAACTATATGCTCCCTTTAACTATGCACTCCATTTAACTATGTTCTCCATTTAACTATATACTCCATTTAACTATGTGCTCCCTTTAACTATGTACTCCATTTAACTATGTGCTCCCTTTAGCTATGTCCTCCCTTTAACAATATTCTCCAATCAACTATGTACTCCCTTTAAGTAAGTACTTAATTTAACTATGCACTCCATTTAACTAAGTGCTCCCTTTAACGATGAACTCTATTTAACTATGTACTCCCTTTAACTATGTACTCAATTTAACTATGAACTCCACTTAACTATGTACTCCACGTACTCAATTTAACTATATACTCCATTTAACTATTTACTCAATTCAACTATGTACTCCATACAACTGTGTACTCCATTTAACTATGTTCTCCCCTTAACTATGTGCTCCCCTTAACAATATATTCCATTTAACTATTTACGTACTCCCTTTAACTATGTACTCCATTCAACTATGTCTCCATTTAACTATATACTCCATTCAACTATGTACTCCATTCACTATGTACTCCATTTAACTATGTATTCCTTTTAACTATGTACTCCATTTAACTATGTACTTCATTCAACTCTATACTCCATTTAACTATGTACTCCTTTTAACTATGTACTCCATTTAACTATGTACTCCATTTCGCTATGCTCTCCATTCAACGTACTCAATTCTAATATTTACTCCTTTTAACTATGTACCCTATTAACCTATTTAACCCCCTTTTACTATATTCTCCATTTGACCATCTATTCAATTTTCCCATTTACTCCATTTTCCTATGTACAACATTTCACTATGAACCCTGTAAGTTAAACACACACAACCCTTCTTATCATTAGTATCAATAGAGCATATCCTCATTTCTTGGTTTTACCATTGAATGTTCGATACTGAATTAAATCATATTTAATATTCCATCTATTTAGACCACCTGTAGCGAGGTGTTTCTCATTCAAAACTTTATTGAATGTCTGTTTGTAAAAAGTTAGTTTTAAAGAAATATTGTAGAAGAAAAAATAATTTGGTGGTTCATTTTGTGTAAGGGTTAACACTATTTTTTAATACCAAAAGCTTTAACATGAGATTGAAAAGCTTACTTCACCATTATAAAATTAAAGTCAGTTCATTATAAAGTAAAAGTTATTGCGAGCCGAAATTATACATGATTAGATTAGGAACACCAAATTGTTGCGCTGTATTCCGTCTTTGATGACGTTCATAAGACGCAATGATCATCAGAGCAGAGCTATCTACCGAGCATTCAATGAACTGAAAGAGAACATTACAGAGGTAATCAGTAATGGTAGCCGAGCTTTTGAATAACTTCGGCAGGACAGAATTGACTAAATTCATTAGCCTGACATAAATTCTGGACAACATGTGTAAATATGAATTAATAAAAATATTGTTTCTACGCCATTGGCATTTATTTACGTGTTTGTGTGGTCTCGGTCCCAACCCAGGCTTTGTAAACCATCCAAATACGACCTTTCATGTTGCGTCATTTATTGATAGTCCAAAAAAAATTTTCACCTGGACCAGATTTGACTCCACTTTGGAACGAGTCAATATTTGAAGATGAGCATCCATTCGGCTAACCCGAAATATTATCATAAAATTTGTGATATATTTTTGAACATTTAAACTACATTGCTCCTAGATCTGTTACAGGATAATTGGTGATTTCTGTATGTGGGATTATTTCGGGTGGTTTCTTTTAGTGGTTTGTACCGAGGAATCGTAATAAGAAATGGGATCGTAACAAGCAAGAAAGGTCGTTGCTCCGAGCCGCAATATTTATTTTGACGAATTATTCCGGATTGTTGACTATCTACGGTGTTCCGCTCGGTTATTTGTAAACCTTCTTTATTGTGGCTCTTTCCTCAAAATGATATTTAATGATATTTTTGTAAACATGTTTTCAAAAGTGATCTCGGATTAATTGAGATGAGTTGACAGAAGCATCAGTCACGTCTCCAAGGTTGATGTTTTTGGAATAATTTTGCATTATCGTAATGTATTCACCCTTTTAAAAATATTTTATTAAATTTCAAAAGAATATGCCGTTTTGTATGTTATTACAGCTTGTTTTACCAAAACTATTTCAAATGGTAAATTGACAAACCATTTATCTGCCACAACAATTTTTAACTAAGATAATGAGTATCGATGGAACACTAACATTTATTTTGAAACGTAATTGTACATTTTTCCCAAGTTTAAGTAGCTGTATCAACTAGTAATTTAATATTTTTTCAGTATTTATCTGTTGTACCTTTTAGCCTGCATTTATTTCCCTATAGTCGAATTTCCTTTTTTCAAGATTATCTATATATATAAAATCCAATGTATGTTTGTATATTTGTATATTTGTATGTTTGTCCTTTATGGACTCCAAAACCGCTCAACAGATTGTAATGAAACTTTCAGGCATTATTAAGCATTATTCAAGGATGGTTTGTGTGAAGTTTGGTGCAGATCCGTCAAAAGGGCTCCGCCCCAGTGGCTCTGGAGTTTCCCATGTTAATCTTATGAGTACTCATATTTAAATGGAATTAAAGAACCTTAACAGCTGGTTCAACTAAACTATCTGAGTCTGTGATGTTCAATAGCATTAAAAAGTTAATAGGTTTACCAACAGGGTGCAGCACTATATTTTTTTTTTAATTTATGAGAACAGCTAACTTGCAACCAAAAGGTGAGTGAGCGTAGCGAACGAACTCCAACCTGGAGGCGAGTTAGCGTAGCGAACGAGCTAACCTGTAGGCAAGTGAGCGCAGCGAACGAGCTCCAACCTAAATGTGAGTGAGCGTAGCGAACGAACTTCAACCAGGACGTGATTAAGCCATGCAAACGAGCTCATCCTGAAAATGTACGAGCATGTGACATAAAACCACAATAGGACAGGACTACGTCTGTCGGGCCAGCTAGTTTCTCATAAAGTAAAGATAAATTAATTGTAAATAGAGAGTTTTGTGTAAATAGCTATAAAACGCTATTTTTATAATATTTAGTTACCAATTTCTCTTTTGCCTCGTAAGGCTTAACCAGCCTGATGTAACCCAACTGGTCTGATTATCGGGCTTTTAATAAAAGGTCTTCACAAAAAAGCTAAAAGAGCAGCTGACCTTAGTCAAGTGTGGTGTCTCAACCGATTCAATTTAATACAAATAAATATAAAAAAAAAACAATTCAACGCATCTATATTTTTTATTAGGTTACTAAATAACTTATGTGGTATCTTTTGTCATTATTAGAAGTCCAATTCTAATGTTAAGACTGTACTGTAGGAAGCTTTAAATTTAAATAGACGTATTTTAACTGGATTGCCTATTAAAAAAATTATATTTTAAGACTGTAATGACTCGATTTAAAAAGGAAATTAAACAAGTGTTTTTTTTTTAATAAGTAATTAATTTGGCTAATTTTGGGTAAAAAAAGTCTGAAGGTATTTAAACCTACGTCGTAGCTATATACCCCTTGACATTAACATGAACTGCTATGTTTAATAATGGTTTTTATTTTAGCCCAAATTTTACAGGGAGTTTTCTTAACATACCCAAATTCATACCCAAATATTTAACGACCAAACAAGCTTGTATGTTTGTATCCTGTTTGCTTGACTCAATTGACGATCAGCCGATTTGAATTGTATCATAGTTATCTATGGGGTTTAGTATTATTGGGTGTTTATTGTAAACAAGACTCAACTTGGTGTTTTTCCAAGCTCAAAGAGTTAGACGAATGCGTTAAAAGTTCATTAGTTTTATGCCAAGAAAGGTTTTGACATTAAAGTTTTTAGGCGTGATTCCAGTAGCTAATAAATACATTATCAATGACATTGTGCAAACTTATACAAACCGAATCCAAAGAAAACTATGCAACAATTTATGTCAGCTGATCGACTATGAAGTAAAGAAAAAATGAATAACATGTAAGTTTGTTTTGACGTTAAACAGTCTCTCAAAGCACTTGGAATTTGGGTTGGGTAAAAAAACACCTTATATGAGCTGAAATAAATACCATTATTACTTGGGATGCGTCTGACAAAAACATCTTACTTATACAATAACAACTACAAAAATTTGTATAAGTCTTAAAAATTTTTATTTGGTTTAGGTTAATTTATTGTTTTTCATAAAACTCTATTGTTAGGAAGAGCCGAATTCATTAAACTAACCTTTTTACCTTTTAGCACTCGTATTGAATTTAATTTACCTCACGCAGACAACCACAACCCCTAACACACTACATTTACCATACGTTGCAACCCTGTGAATCACCGCTATAGGGAGAGGAAGCAGTAATATTCTCCAAAATATGACATCCGCTTTACAGTGTAAATCTATAGACGAGTCGCGCGGTGGTGGTGGAGTCTGCGCACGGCAGGCGTTCGCCCCAGCCAGCCAGTGATGTCCGGGCCACCGTACACGACGGCCGTGTGCCCTTTACCCCTAGTCTCCAGCCCCTGCTAGCCTCCAGGATGTACCCTGGGCTCTTCGCGGCACTCCTCTTCTCAGCTCTTGTCAGAAGTGAGTTTCCCTGACGTAAACTGCCCCAGAACCCCGGGAGTCGGCCGGGTCGGCCCAACTGTTGAATGGATTCAGTGCTCCTGCTCGCCTCCGCTGTGTAGATTCTGGTGGTTTTTGTGCGGATGTGGTTGAATTCAGATTTATAAATCGCCAGTGGTCAATTAAAATGGAGTTTGTAAACAGTTTGTTTAGGTGGAAAAAAAAATTAATAGAACACGGTTCAGGTTACTTACGGTTCGGATTAAACGGAATGAAATGTATTAAATAGCAAAAACAAAAACTTACTTAAGTGTTTTTTTTATCGATGGATTATATAAAAAATGCAATTTAAAATTTGTTTCACAAAAAATGCCTTGACGAAAAAGCTTTCAAATTCAAACAAGTTCCATAAATCTATAAATTTTTAAAAATATGTACACACGTAATTTATAAGCACATAAACAATTAATAACGTCGTACAAAACCAGAAACGAAACAATGGGCTGGATACATCGACAAACCATTTTCAAACTACACATTTACATACTATATAACACAAGTTTGTTGTTTAAAAGGTTGTTTCCTCTTTGTAAGTATTTTTTCGGCCGGAGATGAACTTAAGATCACTGTTTCTATTGATTACGGTTGCTTAAGAAGCTTCAATTTGAGGGGAGGGGGCAGTTTATGTCCGTCCACCAGCTTTAACCACACCCCTATACTGAGCCTGTTGCATCCCCCACATTTGCTTGCGATCTGTTTGATTTCAACCCTTTTTCAGACATTGTTAATATTATTTTGAAGTTAGTGTTGATGTTGGTGTAGAATTAGTTTGTAAGTATGAAGGGGGGTTGATTCACGTTGTCGTAAAATATGTGAATCTTACTTGGAAACTGAGGATTGCATTTTGATACGTAATTTAGGGTGTTAGTTAGTGTTTATTAGTAGACTACTAGCGACACTGAGGTGCTTTAAAGTAGATTTGAAAATCAATCAATACGTGACATATACTGAATTCGTATTAAAAATAATCGTAGTATTTTAAATGGCCCCTTCATGGAATTAAAATATAAATATAAATTTCTATTGCATGTATTGTTTTTAATGTGATTATACTTCCACTATGATATCAACTGTGTGATGATCAATGAGATATTTATTAAAACCATATTGTTAGGTGTATAGGTATTTTGTTAATGTTAATTGAAATTTCAAGAGCTATAAAGTATTTGTGAATTAACTTGAAAATGCAAAAAAAAAACTAAGATTATTATTTACATAAAACAAACTAAATAAAACATTAACAATTATAAGGTACTTTCTTTATGTCAATTGTTCAAATCGTCGTAAATAAACTCACGACATGTTTCTCCTATTCAGGCATCGTCAGGTGATATCCTATTAACATAATAGAAATAGGATAAACATGTTGTGAGTTTGACTATCACAGTATGAACTGTTGACGTAAGGGAATGTATCTTATAATTGTCCAATTAATCAGTTCAGGGAATATATTATGAATTTCAAAAATAAACACTAGTATTTGTCAGTCGAATAACCGCTTAACTCCAAACTTTGGCTATGGAGTTAAGAACACTATAAAGAATATTTTGAAGCTCACTTAAACAGATGTTTTACCCAAATGTAGTGGCTTAACTACAGTCAGGTTTTGTAACATATTTGTTAATCAAAACATAAATTAAATAAACATGCGTATAAAGCATATATCATCAAAATAACAATCATACATTTATTTACAAACTAGCTGTGTACCCGTCTTTCGTACGGAATTGGCATTTAAGTATAAAATGTTTATTGCAGTTATATCAAGCTTTGCGTTTGCAATGAGAGAGGGCACAGTTTGATAAAATTTGCTTCTTTAAATTTATGATATACTATAGTATTGCACATCTAATGAAATAATGAAATAATGAGTTTATTCCTTCAAAACAAGTAAATACAAAATAATAAATTCACTTGGAACTACGTTTCCACATTATCCAGTAATCGTGGCAAACGTAAAAAAAAAAAATAAATAACAATTATATTTACAACTTAGTGAGTCCAGTCTCTTCACTAGAAAAATACAAGTTGCCGCTCTCTGTGGCTATGGTATCTACCATAGCCATGATGTTCTACCACTTAATCTAAGCAATACAGAAAAATAAATTATTAAAGATTCGCAAAATATTACAAATAATTAATTCATGAAATTAAAAACATAAACACAACTGAAAACAATCTTACTTTGACAGTTATCATTGCATATCACAGTTTTTTGTTGCTGCTTAGTTCAAATTAGCTGTTTTCATAAATGCAAAAAATAATAGTTCTGCACCCTGTTGGTAAATCTTATAACTTGTAATGCTTTTGCAAATCATAGAACCAACGTTTTTAATCGAAACAGCTGACTGAATTATTTAATTCCCTTTAAATATTAATACTCATAAGGTTAACATGGGGAACTACAGAGCCACTGGGGTGGAGCCCGAAAGGATTTTTGAGATAAAATATGCCTATATGCTAATCGGGGATGTGAGCTATCATCATGCCAAATTCCAGCCCAATACATCCAGTAATGCGTGTTTGAGCTTCAAACATACAAACAAACACACAAACTTTCGCTAAGATTATCTCTATTAATCAGAACCTTCAAAAATATACAATTTGGAAAAAATATTTCATTGACATTCCCCCCTAACGCTACCAACAATGAGGTATTTCACTAAGAAAATATTGTCAAGAGTAAAAAACCTTATAAAAAGGGGTTGTCCATAAAGTTTGTTTGAGTTGTAAATTGAAATAACTTCACTTAGCCTGGAATGACGCTTAAATCAGCAACATGGATTGACGAGAGCTAACAAAGCGAAAGTAAACTTCAATTTACAACGGAGTTTATTATTAGGTAACTTCTCCTTTAGTCCTCCTACAGTCAGAGACCGAGGTTTAACAATACAAAGGCGTCCTGGAATTGGGAATTGGCAAGTTACGCTTCTGCCTTCCGCTTTTGAATCCATAATATCCATACTACATGTAGTATGAATATTATGGATTCAAAAGTAGCATGCGTCATAGCTATTGCAAAAAACCCTGAACATTATGGCAAATTTAAGCAAAAAGTGATTTATGTACCTTTTTATAACATTTAAGGTTGAAAATCCTTGGAAAAAGGTCCTGAATTTCTTAATGCGAAATACACATCTTAGAAACAGCACTTTTTGTTATCATTGTAGGTAATACCTTCAATAAAACTAATAGTGTTGTCATTTGTGCCGTTATTTAAATAATTTTAAGCATTTATTATTTTACAAAAAAATTAATAAATTTGGACATTTGGATACAATAAACAACAAACAAAACTCATTTAGATTTTTTCCCAAAACATACGTTGTACATCATGATTTGCTGCAATCATTACAAGAAACCCACATTATATTGAATTTTGTATACAGGGTGAATAAAAAGTCAAGACCCCCCTCTAAAATTTTTCCAAGTAAATATACAGAGATATCCTTTTGGTGGTCATGCAATCTTAGCAGGAAGTTTCATTTTATGATTTTGAAATTTTTGAGTGTCCTCACAGAAGGAGGGATTTGGGGGGAAACTAAAATATTTTAAATGTAAACCCCCTTCAAGTGACACCTCTTTTTGAAGTGTTTACAAAAACCTAAAGAATGGTGAAACTAGAGGTCGCTATCTCTTCTCTATCCAAAATGTTTTTGAAGTGTTACAAAAACCTAAAGAATGGTGAAAACCAGACTTCGCTATCTCTTCTCTATCCAAAATGGTAGCCAATATTACCATTACGAACCAATTTTACCATTGATTTTCCACAACATTTGACGGGCTACCATTTTGGATAGAGAAGAGATAGCGACCTCTAGTTTTCACCATTCTTTAAGTTTTTGTTTTTCTTTAACACTTCAAAACGAGGTGTCTTTCGAAGGGGGTTTACATTTAAAATATATGAGTTGCCCCCCGAATCCCCTCTGGGAGTACACTCAAAAATTTTAATCCAAAAAAATTAAACTTCCTGCTAAGATTGCATGACTGCCAAAAGGATATCTCTGTGTATTTACTTGGAAAAATATTAGAGGGGGGGGGGATTTGACTTTTTATTCACCCTGTTTATTTGAAATAAGGTAGCCTACTGTATAACATAACATGTTGTAAACGTATAACATTGCCCCTTTAGATTACGCACTTGAATTGAAACACTTTTGTAGCTGAAGAAGTATAAATCATTGTACAAGTTGGATCAAAACTAATCTTGTATTTTAATCCTACTTAGGATTAAAACAATAACTTTTGGGACAAAGATCTCAGGTGGCCTTGAGGTAATGTAATTTAATTTTTAATTAAAAAACATTAGTAACTCCGCTGTATGAGTTTGGACTTCTCTTTTCTACAATTTTATTGGCTTAGTGTTTCTAATATTAGAATACGAAGTCATAAAGTAGTATACATATGACTAAATAGTTTATTTCCACTGTACAGTGAATTCAAATCCTCTCAAGACGCAATTAATACAATCTTCACTACTTACCAAATCGGTTTTATTTTCAGACCAGACAATTATTTGTCTACAATTGAAAATATTGTAATATAACGAATTATTTGTCGTGTTATGTTTTGTAACACTTCTTAAAATATAATACACGTTATTACTATCCATTCTAAAACATTTTAAGGTAAAAAAGTGATTTATGAATGAAGATATTTGGGTATTATTAATATTTTAACCCATTCGTCTGACCAAGCCACTGATTAAAAAACCATGGTCATTGGTTATAAAACGAGTGATATTTAGTCAACGATCAAACGTGTGTTTATTTAATGTTCATAACTCTAGTTTGTTTTGGCTAGGTTGCAATGTTGGGCGTCTGAAAACCTTACTCAGGTTACGTCACATGATATCTTTGTCATGTCAACTCCTGTATTATTACTCCCGACAGCTTCTTCTGCATATTGAAACCTACGATATCACAATTTAACAATCTGGTGCCTAAAGGTTCTGTTTAAAGTTATTTTGCTAATTTACTGTTTCTAACAGCTGTTCTCAAGTTTACTAAAAAGACGTTTTTCTCTCTTTATTCAATCTATCTTCATCTACATTTTAATCTAAGTTTATCATCTATCTGAATTCTTTAATCAGGTTCAGTAGTATAATGTTTAAAGGAACTCTAAAGTGAGTATATTATTTCAAAAATCTGTATGGTGTTTACATGGACATGATAGTAAATGATTAATTTAGGTTAGAAAACTTAAATGTCGATGGGTTAACCCTGGACAACAGTTTATTCATATAAGTTGTCGTCACAAATACATTTATACTATTATATTAAACATGTATACTATTATATTAAAATGTAATGGAGTGTGTATGGGGAGGAGGTGTGTGTGAGTGAGTATGTGTTACTAAATCACATAAAAACTATTACTTGACTCTGATTTAAATTGTACAAAAAATAGCTACTATATTAAGGAATTAATTAGGACTATTCCTACTTTGATACTGACCGAGAGCTATGCCACTATGGCCCTTTGAGGCTTTCAAAGTTCGTAGGTGAGGCTTTTAAAAGTAATCGAGCTGCTATACTCGTGCTTATCATCGGGGGGAGTGGGGGAAAGAGAATAATGCTGATCATTGGATCTACTTTAAAAAATATTTACACTTTTATTATTTAATTTTGAAATATGATACTTATTTTAACACTTAATGTATTAAATATTTTCTTCGAATTCAGGTGAGGATTTCAAATTATCTAGAGTGCCAGTGGCAATGATGCAGGTTTAATAAGCATTAAACTCTATTGTTTAGTTTGAACTTAAAAGGGTTGACCTACTTACTTTAAACCCCTTCTTATACTGGAGACATTAAATCCAAATGAATATCCTACTAATATTATAAATGACAAAGTTTGGATGTATGTATGTATGTTTGTATGTATGTATGTTTGTGACAAGTAAACGCGAAAAATACTGGTCGGATTGGGCTGAAATTTGGGGTGATGATAGCTCACATTCCCGATTTACATATAGGTATATTGTTATCTCGAAACTCCTTTCAGGCTCCACTCCAGTGGCTCTGGAGTTTCCCATGTTAACCTTATGGGTATTCACATTTAAAAGGAATTTTAAAAAAATTGTCAGCTGATTCGACCAAACAAGTTGGTTCTATGATATTCAATAGCATTAAAAGGTATAAGGTTTACCAACAAGGTGCAGCACTATTATATTTTTTTCACCACACTATCATGTTTTTGGCTGTATTACATACGTTAATTGGTGGCCGAAAGTTACGTTTTGCTGGCGATGCCAGCTGTCCATAATTTGGGGACCGAGCAGGTTTTTACAGGCCGGGGCCGCAAAATCAGCTGTCCGCTTACTTACTTAAAACATGAATGCATTTTAAATACATAATCAAAATCCATAGCATTTCAATAGAATTGTGTTATTGTCACCGTTGCCTAGCAACTATATATTTTTATTTTTGCTGATTCCTCAAATTATTTCTTCACATAACCTTAAAGTTGTAGTTGTGTTGACTATCAGTGTGCATTATTATTGTGGTGAATAGTGGTAATAGGGTATAGTGTGGTGAAAAATAGCGTTCGTACCACGGACCGAAATGGTTTTGCGGCTCTCGATCGATTTAAGTTCTCGACTTCGTCTCGAACTTAAAAACTATCTCGAGCCGGCAAAACCTCATTTTCGGCCCTAGGTACGAAATATACTATTGCAATTATGATAACAGCTAATTTGAAGTAAGCAGCATCACAAAGCTGTGATACACTACGAGAACTGTCAAAGTAGAATTGTTTACAGTAATGTTTATGTTTTTAATTCAAAAATAATTTGTGATATTGTGTGAATGTTTGATAATTTATTTTTTTATTGTTTAGTTGCAGTGGTAGAACTATGGTAGGTATAGCATACCGTAAATATAAAGAACCAAATTCTCTCAAGCCTTTTCCTCCCCACTGCAAACGCTTACGCTAGAGTTCTGCAATAAGCATTTTATACTAATACGCCAACCCCTTACGAAGGACGGGTACTCTGCAAGTAACAACATACAGAAGTCATTAATTTGTTCATTTCATGTTGTAAGATTCTTCTTTATTCTTTATTCTTCTTTTGTTCCCTCTTTGACTCGCTTTATGGGACTGATAGCCATTGTACTTACCAGTAGATTTTCATTCAAAAATTTAGTATTTAGATCCTAAAAATAGATTGATAAATATAAATAGATTGAATCTAAATAAGAGTGAACAAAGAGTGGTCATACAAACAATTTACAAGACATTTTGATTTAACGCAAATTCTTGGGAGCTGAATTACTGAGGATTAAGTTGTTAAAGGAGTTAGTTAATAGTCATATCGCCTTAATCCCGCGAACAATGTAACCAGGCTAAACTTCATATACTGAAGCAGCTGTGCATTTACAAATATAACTACACTTGTACACGTCATTCCTAAGACAATGTAATATATTTATTAGTAGCTGTGTGTATGATAAAAATTAATTATAAAGGATTTATCTATAAACAGAAATAAAGTTATTTGATGCAATATCGTGCTTATAAATTTAACCAATGGATATAGTGCAAAAAGTATAACACGTGAAGAAAACGATAATGGAGTAATTATTTTAATTATATTCACTGCTACTGAATGGATTTAAAAATGACTACATTATTCTGACATTATACAGCTAAATATAAACTCCAATATGTGCTATTCTTTCAGGCGGAGACATGGGTCTTGTGCCTTTGACATATATTTTACCTACCTGACCTTTTAATACAGTTAAATATAGCAATATTAACATACTTTATAGTCTATTTTGTTGAAGATGATGGCGGAGGGGGGGGGGGGTTAAACTGGTTTCTATCTTGCCATATTGTTTCCAGTCGTCAAGGTAATTTTGATTCTCTCAGCCTCAGATTGGGTTCAAAACCTATTTTATCATTACTGTTGGATAACTTCGGTAAGTCGGCAGCGCAAAGGACTTCGAAGCGATGTCACGGGTTCGGATCCTAGTGGTCACCATCAAATGTTATCAGTACATTTCACCCATGTGTACTGGCATACCCCTTGCTTTGCTGCATGTTCAATGTACAGTCACGAGGCGAGGACGGGCAAGTTTTCTTATAATACATGGTGTGAAATATTGGGCACTATCCTGATTATTTGAGGTATTTAAATTTCCTAGACAACCATTACGGTGTTTAAAGTAGCGCTGATGCGTGTGAAAATAATGTAGGCCTAAATCTGTGATTTAATTTGAAAATGTAAGCCTATTTAAAAGAGTCCATTTAAAATAACCCTAATTGTATGTAAAATCAATACATCCAAAAGAATCCAACAACATACCTTAGTGTCAAAAAATCATTTACTTGATATTGATCTTTTATTAAAAAAATATGTTTACATTGTTCTTCAGTTTTAGTCAAGCTTTTTTACCTCTATGTGGCTAATTATATAAATTACAAAAAAAAAATATGATAAAAATATTCAACAAATATTCTTAGTCAATTCGTTCATGCCAATGCTTTTCGGCAAATCTACTCATTCTGAGCCTCATATTGATGTGCCAAATGGATGTATTAAATTTGACTGTATCGCTTTAATATTATGATATCAACCTAGGCTTTAGATACAACTAGCTGTACCCGCGGGCTTTGCCCCGTTTAACTTCATAAGCGCATGGCTCAATCACGTCCTAGTTGAAGTTCGTTCGCTACGCTCACTCACCTTTGGGTTGGAGCTCGTTCGCTGCGCTCACTTGCCTTCAGGTTAGCTCGTTCGCTACGCTAACTCGCCTCCAGGTTGAAGTTCGTTCGCTACGCTCACTCACCTTTTGGTTGCAAATTAGCTATTGTCATAAAAAAAATAGTGCTGCACCCTGTGGGTAATCCTTGTAACTTTAATGCTATTGAACATCATAGAACAGAACCAACTTGTTTAATTGAAACAGCTGTTAAGATTCATTAATTCCTTTTAAATATGAAAAATCATAAGGTTAACATGGAAAACTCTAGAGCCACTGGGGCGGAGCCATTGGTAAATGGTAAAAGGGAGAATTAGTGATGAGTGAGTGAGTGATTGAGTCAGTCAGTCAGTGAGGGCTTTGCCTTTTATATATTTAGATGACTTAAGATTTTTTAGCATTGCTGTGGTAATATAAACTTATAATAATGGTAACATTAATGGAAATCTCGTATAAACAGATTTATTTTAATTTACTGTTACAAATCAGGTTAGCAACAAACATGCACGCTATTGACGCTTACAACATTATATTCACTTTAATTTGGGTATGCAGTTTTTCAGACGAAATAGTTTGAAAATAGTTGTAGTGATGGCGGATGGCCAAGTGCAGCCAGTCAGCTGTGTTTTACACCCTGATGGCTCTCGTTTAGGGCGAGAGGTGTACTCGTTGATTGCTCATTGTCTACAGAGCCTTTCATCACTCCATACTTTCATCTTCACAAAATGTCATAAAAGTAGGACGCATGGAATCGTTGACATTTTCACCTTACGGTGGAAAAATGAAAACTGCTAGGATACCTTCACAAAGTATACAACATAGCTATTTAATTTTAGTTCATTTCTCCGTAGCCTTGTTTTGACTCCCTTTCGTCTTAGTTCGATCAAAAAATCCATGCTTTAGAACATAAGCTATCTTTAACGATTAACATAACAATGTAAACCTAAACAATCAGGCTAAACAACCTAAATGTGGTGTGGATTTTTATTCTTTCTAAATATGTAAAACGATCCTTAGAAATCATAAATGAAGTTTAGAGATGATAAAAACGTTCCTAGAGGAATCCAGTGAAATACGTACACGAATAGCAGTAAGTTTATGGGACAGGTGCGAAGTAAAAATTGTTGAACCCCATGATTTAGGTTGCCATGGTGATATAAGAAATTGTTCATAACTTTTACCTAAAGTACTTTATGTATTCACCTTCCTTGTGAAATGGTGTGTTCCTCAGTTAGCTCAGCTCTAGAAATGTACCTTGAGCACACTGAATATTATTACTTCCAGTGCTTGTTCTGCTACTCTACTATTAATAACACTTTTATTAAGTAATAAAAGCCTTATAAGATTTAAAATGATTCCTTCCAGTTCATAAATGATGATTTTGAAGTTATGAAGTGGAATGCTTGAATTACTTTTGTATTTAGTTTGCTAGAATCAGTTATTGGGGATGAATCCAATTGTAATCATTTTCTTTCTATTCTTCCTTTATTAGATTTGAATCAAACTTATTAGACTCTTATATTGTCATCGTTATACCGTAAATAGAGTAATTTCGTGTTACAATTCGTCGTGATTGTTATTTTTTAAACACAATTAGAATAGATTATTTAATAAAATTTCAACTTTGATGGCCAGCTGTTAATCGAAACAGCTGATGGATTGGCTTTGTCTGATTCAATATCCGCTCTTGTCGAGAGATATCCGCCACTTCTGGTCAACTTTACTTCTCTTGGCTACAGCGAGGGATTTATAGTTTCAATATAGATTATAATTGAAAAAGATCTTCCTCAGTATTACGACAATATTATCTGAAATCTTATTGTTTTAATCAAAATTGTGATGTGTTATAAGTTAGGTACAGTATTATTCACAGGGCAAGTTAAATGGATTCTAGTTGTTAAGAGTATAAAAGAGCAAAATGGTTTAGTTGTTGAAATAAGATGGAACTAGGCCAATTAGGGATAAGTTTTAAGATACTAATTAAATAAACAATCGTTCACAAAATGGAAAAGTTTGCTTAAATATAATTGGTGTGGGATTTTCCGGAAAGTACATAAAAGATCGTTTAATAACATTTGAAACCTATACCTTAATACCTCCTTCTTCGTCTTTTACCCACAATGTGGGATTGACAGCGTCACTTTACACGATTACTAATACAAAAAAAAAAAAACAATATTTACAACTATTTACAAACTTACAAACTTCCGGCAGGCTACAGGCTTCTTAAATCATCCCCTAAATACTCTGAAATATCGTAATAGGCCCGGCTCTTGATGAAAGTGGTTAACACTGCCTCAAATGTTCTCAAGTCCAACAACTGGATATGTCGTGGCAGCTTATTGGACAGACTTATTGCTGACACACTATAACTAGCCTGGGTCCTAGATAGTCGCACCCTGGGTACATCATATATTTACCCTATATTTACACTTGTACTGTTTCAAACAAGACGGTAAATATATGAAAGATGGTAAATATATAAATGGTGATCGATTTTGATTGGACACTCCAATCATCATCAGACCCAATAAGCGAATGACAAGAATCTTGAATGGCGTTCCTACAATTGGCTATTGGAATTACCGGTCATGAATTTTCATAGGTTTGACTGGAGTCAAAATTTACTTGTTCATTATTCAAATTATTTCTAATTTTTCATTTCGTAATTAAAATATTATTCTAGTAAACAATCTCTCTAAATAGAACCTTTACAAACAAAATTATTTATGTACGTCTTTATGTTGTAAAAGTACACGAATACATCTTGGTGAGGTTTAGTATATTATTGATAAAGAAGATGAAAGATGGTTGAAAGAGGAAGTGAAGAAGCCTCGTAGGCTTTAATTAGCTGTCAAGATTGAAGGTGTTGGGATCTGTACACACAACTGACAAGTGACAGGTGACAATGTCACAGTTCCTCCCTTACTCAACCTGCGCACCCTACCAAGAGGCTACGATTCCATTACAAGTGGTATTTTTTCCAGGTGGTTGGATGTGCTTTTGATAAACCAATAGTCAATATTTCAGGTCTCCCTTTTAACAGAAGTTAATTCTTAAAATAGCTGATTGATTCATTTTATTGTCCATTGAAATCATATTTGAAAAATACCGGACATAGCAAACCTGCAAGTGAATTTCTATTTGCCCGTTTCGATTTCCACTAAAATATATCTTACAAGTCGTATTTATTATTAACTTAACACTCGTTCGAATAATCGCAGGTTAACACGTTTGTGCCAAATTTAATGGAAATCGGACGAGTTTTACCACGTATACATAAACATCATAAACATAAACAAATGTTGCTGCTGCTTTGAAAGTAACAATTATTTAACATTGCTGTCTAAACCATGTGATAATGCTATTAGTATAGGTTTCGGGCCATCAATATTTTCTTTTAATGATCCATACCCGTTCTGTTCAAGTATTCATGGTTTGCACTTAAGCTAACGGAAATTTTTATATACAGGGTTAGTAAAAAGTGTATAGACCCCCTGTTATTTTTAACGGCCCATACTAGAAAAACTAAACTCGGCACACCATTATGGCATGTTATGAAGTACTTATTGGGCATAACCACCACTTGGTGTATATCCTCAAAATGGGGGATGTTGGGGAAAACTCAAAAATTTCAAACACAAAGGCCCATTGAGTGACCCTTCATTTTGAAGGTCCTGGTAAAAGAAAACCAACAACGCAAACTAGAGGTCTCACTCGATGGAGCTTATCGTTTAAAATTTTTCAGTTTCCCCCAAAATCCCCCATTTTGGGGATGTACACCAAGTGGCGGTTATGCCCAAAAAGTACTTCATAACATGCCATAAAGGTGTGCCGAGTTTAGTTTTTCTAGTATGGGCCGTTAAAAAAATAACAGGGGGTCTCCACACTTTTTGCTAACCCTGTATATATGTATACATGTATTAATTTGAATGTATGGGGTCTTGCTCTCTGGGAACATCAAAACTAAAAGTAAATTGGTCCCGGGTCTAGGTTTTTCCATGTAACCTAGGGCAACAGCTTATTCCCTGTAATTCGCTGATATTCCCTGTATAGAAATTTGCTAAAATGATTCTTTGCTCGATTGTTTATAAAAAACGGGGGTGCCTTGTTGTTACTCCGTGTTTTAAAATAAATGCTATCCAATCAAAGTTTGGGACGATTTAAATAAAATTGTAATACAATATAAACAATATAAACTAAACATTTTGTATTAGGATAGTACCCTTATCTTACCCTCCCACTATTTACCATTCTTAAATGACATTTTACTTGCGTTTCGACCAAAAACAATTTTGAAACTATAATAAATAGAAATTAGAAACAAAGTTGTCAGGAGATTTTCGTCATAAGTAAGATCCCACCTGTTCAGAGAAGTAGAGGCAGATAATATCTTGAAAGACTTAGTAAACTTTCTTGATAAATCAGAACAGTTCCTCTTGTGAAAGATCTGGTGATTGAAGATACTTTTGATTTAGACTTTTCTGAGAGATATGTCACGTAAATAGATTTATGAAATCAATTGGACAATAATCATTTTGTGGTATTTTATTTGTTTAAATGCTTTTTAACAATTGATGTATTCCTTCCTTTCACATATATGCCTAGCAAAATGTACTGGGTTAGTTTGGTGTATATTCCAGTGGTATCTTAGTAATCATACTAATATTATAAATGTGAAAGTTTGTGTGTTTGTTTGAAGTTCAATTACGCATTAGCTACTGGTCGGATTAGCCTGAAATTTAGCATGATGATAGCTTACGTCCCCGATTAACATAAAGACATAATCTTATCTCAAAGATACTTTCGGGCTCCACACAAGGCCCCACTAGAAAAAGCTTTTTTCTAGTGGGGCCTTGCTCCACACCGGTAGCTCTGGAGATTCCCATTTCAACCTTATCAGTATTCATGTTTAAAAGGAATTAAAGAATTTTGCCAACTGTTTCAACTAAACAAAGTTGGTTCTATGATATTCAATAGAAATAAAAAAGTTATTATGGTTTACCAACAAAGTGCAGCACTATTATTTTTTTCATTCATGACAACAGCTAATTTGAACCAAGCAGCAACATAAAGCTGCAATACACAATGGGAACAGTCAAAGTAGGATTGTTTACACTGTTAACAGTTATGCTTTTGTTATATATAATAGGTTACGTTCCATGGTCCGTCTTCAGTCTTATTTTAGTGAAGACGGACCAAGGTACGTAACCTATTATATATTCAAATATCAGTCTTGGTGGCAAAGATGTTAAAAAATGCTTACGTTTTTTATGTATAAAAAAATTGTGATATGATGCGAATATTTGTTCTTTTACTTTTTCCTATTGTTTGGATGCAGTGGTAGAACAATATTATGGCTATGGTAGATATGTTATACTATAGCATACCATAAATTAAAAGGACCAAATTTGCTCAAACCGTTTCGTCCCATTGCAAAGGCAAAGCACGAGTATAACTGCAATACGCATTTTATACTTATATTTGCAAACCCCGTACGAAGGACGGGTACTCTGCTAGTAAAAAAAATTTACCTAAAGTTTCATAACTAACTATCTATTTTCTCTATTCTATTCTCTCAAAAGTCGGTTTTGTAAGTAGAATATCCATTGAAATCATATCCGAGACAAACAGGACGCAAAGGGGAAGACAGGTTGTATAAGTTTAAAAAGTATCTATTTTTGTAGGTGGTGGAAGGATTTATTAATCTATGACGTAAGCAGGAATCTTCGTAGTGCAAAAGACAATCAATCAATGAATACAATGTTGAATACAATTTGTTTGGTAAAGAAATATATTCTCACTCATTCGAATTACTTACTTTTAATTTGTATATACTTTTAATTATAATACAAGAGTACGGTAGTTAAGATGACCACACGTGCAGTCCGTGATCATCGGTTATTTTGTATTTGCGGTTTAAATACAATCCTGGGGGGCCTTTGTTTGGTTATTTCAACAAGGGAAGATTCACTCCGAGATTCGTCTAACTTTGATGGTACGGTATTTGATTGACTCGGCTCGGTGTGATTCCATTTCCGGTGCGGCGACGGATATCCGCTCACCCTCCATCTTCCATCTCCAGTTGGAGTGATCGACGACAATTCGTGGATATTGATGGTCGATGGTTAACCGCCTTTCAGGCTCATTTGAATCCGTCCTTTATTACAAGTTGTTTCGCTTCATTCTTCTGCTGGGGTGTTTCAAGGGCAGTTGTTCGACACACTCACTCCCGTGTGTCTGGAGGCTCTTCGTACAGAGGAATGGGACACCCGGTACTGAACCTGTTAACTGTAAACAGGCTAGATTACACTTTGTCACCTTGTTGTTCTGCCTTACGGATTATGCGCATTTCAACGCAAAAATGCAACTTGTAATAAAATAATAAAGAACAAAATCTTAAACACCAAGCTCTCAATCAAAGAGTCACCCTAAAGAAATTTCTATTGCTCATTATCGAAATATAAAAATAATAAAGTAATCTACAGTATTAAAATATAGATCCGCTTTCATACTGCTTTGGTTATCTAGTTACTATCACGAATACTTGAACAGAACCAGTATGGACCATAAACATATAAAAAAAAAATGTTGCTGGCCTATAAAAATATACAAAAAAAGCATATAAAAAAATAGGAACATTAACATTAACATTATGCATTAACATATGGTTTAGATAGTATCCATACCGTGTCTGTTCAAGTATTTATTTATTTGCCAACGGAATTACACCAATTTTTCAGTTTGATTACAAACAAAGAATTGCTCATTATGACTAGATAGCCTATATATATACAGTAATACTAAAGAGAGGAGTATCAAAAGTAACAATAAAGAATACATCAGTACATGTGAAAACTTGGACAATTGAAGAACTAAACGAGAAATAAATACATAGTTGAATGAATTGCGAAGATATACAATAAATGGCACATGGACTAACCTAGAAAACTATAAATAATAAAATAACAATAAAATAACAAAAAACATGATAAATATTTGTATACAAATAATATTAATAACAATGATAAATATTTGTATACAAATAATATTAATAACAATGATAATACTTTATACGAATAACATTAATAACAATGATTCAATGACAACAATTAACACAACAACAACAACAATGATTCATTTGAATGAGGTATTCATGGTTACTATCATAATGAAAACGTACAACACAACTAACTGTGAAAACATTACATATTATTTAGGAACACTCTCGAAAAAAATAGAGCCTTAGGATACACATCACACAATTAACTGTTGCCTTGCATCACATTTCCAGTTTAGATTTCCAGTTTAAAAGCACAATTTAAATTTTCTAAATAATTAGAGTAACCCCCCCCCCCTTAAACACTGTTATGAAATAAACTATTTACCAAAACCAACAACATTACCTTGACAAATCATAAATATGGCTTACAAATCTCAAACTTTATCTCAATTTTATACTTTTATCCATGATTTTGAAGTGGTAACAACCCCCTATTAACGCAGGGGTTGAATATGTAGAGGTTTGTGGTGTTGACACTCACATTATACCCTCGCGCTCGTTAAGAGGGTTAGTGTGGCCTGATATGGCTTGAGACGGCTTTACATGCGCCTTACACGCTCTGTCCCTCCCCCACACAAAACTACCCCCTCCCCTCACCTGGTCATGATCAGGGCTTCAGTTACTCACGCCACGCCATGGCTACAAGTATTTAGATTTGTTTAAATGTTTATTTTGCTGATTTAGCTCTCCAAAAGATTTCTGCTTGTTACCTTTTTTCAAATTTTTGGTGGTCAAAATATTTTGGCTGATCCTATTTCATCCTCAATTGTTTTTAGTACAGAGAGCAAACTGATGGTAAACCTATGAAGAAACTAATATAGAGCCATATAGAATTTTTTATGGTTGTAACAACTACCCTCTAACACTAGATTCGAAATACTTCAATCAAAGAAACTGCTGTCGTGTCTACAAGCCTTCGGATTTAATGGATTGTTACATTGCAAATGTAACATTTATTGTCTTTTCTAATTTATCATCAGCTAAAGACTTTTCACTGACCCTTTTGCCGATAAATTGTCCCATTAGTACACACAGAGAATTTATCTTTTTATGGCCTAGTTTTTATCTTATCTACATTTCAACACCACATACCACAGACACTTTAAATAGGAGTTTAAATCGGGTTGTTAGTTCATGAGTTGTATTTTTGTAATGATACATCATGGCTAACCGAATGCATCCATACTGAGTGTTTGGTTTTTTTTATTTACTATCACTATACGAATCTAAATTTTGAATGTAAGATCGTAGCAAATAGTTATAGAAATTTCATTTATATTTTCATGAACTACAATTTACAATCTCATTATAAACACAGTAAACTTAAAATAGCAATCAATGTTTATTCCACCTACTACTGTATTTAAAAAGCATCGATGATATATGTTGATAAATTAAATAGTTATGATTTCTTCAAGAGTAGTGCAAGCCATCAAGTATGTTCCATCTATATGCATTTCGTCTATTATAAGAGGTGAAGAATTTCAATGAGACTATTGTGAAATCATATCTGATATTAATATATATATATATATATCCACCACCTCTATGTAACATAAACTTTTATGCTATTTTGCTCAGTAGGACACACAATAAAGCTCATTTCATCTATATTTATAAGAGTTTAAGCTTTGCAATGAGACTATCGCGAAATCATAGCAGCTACTAGGATATATACATCCAAAACCTCTACGATACAAAGACTTGTGCAGTATTCCTTAGTGTATTGTATTGTTACAGTTGATGTCAGGTTAAGGATATATTGGGTAACTCTATTTTGTTCAATTTAGCAAAGCGTGGTTTTAAGCCAATTTCATGAATGACACTGTATAGTGGATGGTAATATACTATCATTGACTATTTTTTTCTTTGGTCTGGCTCCAACACCTGTTTTTGTTTCGGAATATTAACACGTGCTTTTTGGATATTTTTGTTTGTTTATGTTGTGTGTTCCTGTCGAAGAAATATAATTATTGTGCTCAATTAGTTTTCTCTTGGTTATTTTTAGCGTTTCTTTACCTTAAAGTAGTCAAGAAAGTCTTCCTCTATTTTATCTCTAACGTTTCAATAACTGTGATGTTCTACTTAATAACTCTAATTTAAACCTCAAGACACCTCGAGATTTATACGAAGAAGAATATATTTAAAGGTAAATTCTCTTCCTAAACATTTTAATTTAGTCTTACTCAAGCCTGATGCTAGATCCTATTCTCACATCTCTTTTTCTTTCCTCTCTCATCATTAAGTGGGAATACACTTAATCTTTAAACAAACATTGTATACTGCTCCTAGCATAGAATACTGTCTATTACACTGTATATTGGGCACACACTATTAGTTTTATTAGCTGTATTTAACTATTACACTGAAAGATCTGTCATTTTTGCAATTATGGGACCACAATCTTTCATTATTACTTGTAATTCACTGTTTCTTGTAATTCAATTCACAGAACTAATACGCCAACATTTTAAAGGCTATTTTTGAACATTTTATGACTTACAATTTAACACTATAAAGAGATCACTACAAGTACATTAAACAACTAATACTGAGACCAAAAGTGCGGACATAGGGAATAAACCAGACAATTTTCAAGAAATATTACAAATCAAAAAACCAAATGTAAATTCGCTCATTCTGCAGATTTGCGGCGGGGTATTTTATTCCTGGTAACATACTTCTGTAAAAACAATTGAGGGAAAATGTTATATTTCATAGTTTTATCGTAATATTTGCGGCATCTCACAAAGCTTTGACAAGTGAGGTACTGTTACGCTTCAGGACAGGAATGCAGTCAAAGTTTGACAACACATTGTAGCCTCAGGGGATGTGTCGAATCAAGTCTTTCGCCAGAGCAGCGAGGTATTTCGTAGTTACGGAAATATTAGTAAGAAATATATCGGTAGTTTTCACATGATTTGGATCGTTGAAAAAATGTTTTTAGATCGAAAATGTAATAACTATCAAATAGAGAAAACTGTGAATAATTGGAAAATTGTTGTGCATTTAATCTTTTCTCTTATTTACTTTTTTTGGACACGTCCCGTTTTTTTGCATGATTATTTGGAGTTATATTTTAGTAAGGCTTATGCACTAACGTGGGCGAGTGTATGAATGAATAACTATTGTAACAATTTGACTTTTTAAGTACTTTGATACTTTGATACTTTGCAATGAAATGGTGACCATACAAAGTTGACATTTTAAGCCAAGTATGAATGGAGATGAGTGTAGGATGAGTGGCACGATCTTGTAGTCTTGTTAGTGACTAAGGCCGACACATTCCTTAGACACAGTTTGATAATTAATAGCCCATACAGCTAATGGCATCTAAGGGACCTACAGTTTATAGTGGAATCCGATCAACATTTTAGCCTTGGTCTAATTATCAGGATAGTACTGCGGATAGTCGTACTACTCACCCGTGTGGTCGTTAATCTACACCAGGGAGTATCGCATCCACAGTGCATTCCTATAAATTTCCACAATTCGTGACCTCCTAGTAGCTGGATTACAGGACGACGCCACTCGTCCCAGTCTAAGTATATTGAGGAAGATCATTTTACCATGGATTCTGTATAGAGAATCGTTGCATTCATCATAAATCAACAGGATTAATTGTAAATCTCACCGTTTCAGTATGTTACGTAATTAAGATATGAGACCAGATTTTGTAAAATCACAAGTAATTATTCAAACTTCAAATAATGTGAAGCTTTTTTCAATAGAGACAAAATGTGACAGAGCTAACAATAAAGGCAAACTAACAAATAGTAAAACATATTTAAACTTTGAAATGTGTTTGATTGCCATTATTAATTCCCCCTCTCCGATATTTACAATCGCATAAAATTACGTTTTTTATTAAATGGGACTGGAATTAATTATTTAAGTTACTGTTTAACAGATGTTTAAATTGCACGCGATTTCCCTACTGTATTCAACTAATCGTAGTATCATAAGATATATGCCTATAGAGTTTATAATATATGGCCAACCGGTAGTTTATAATATAAAACCATAACCGTCTTGGTAGCCGAATGGTTAGTAATGCTCCCCTTCGAATCTGAAGGCCGCAGGTTTGATTCCAAGCGGGATAGTTTTCTAGACCCTGATGTTATTTGGGCAATGAATCTTAGGTAATGATGCTAATAAAACAAACTATGTTAGATAGTAACAGGACCAGGGTTTGGACCGTTTCCTGGTTAATAAAGTGCCATTGACGTAGATAACACAAAAAATATGGTGATATTCCACTAAAATAGATTACGATGCAGCTTGTTAAATGGTAGTGTGATAAGGAATTATTACTCATACGCACAAATTAAGATATACAGCTTCTTTTTCGCCAATTCTTACACAAGAATATAGCTAGGGCACTGTAAGAGAGGCATTTTTTGAACCCATGAAATGATTTTTATTCCGAGGTATTTCATGGAATAAACTAATTTCACGGTATAAAGCAAGGCACGAGGGAGTTTGAGTAATTATTAATACCCCAACTCCCCGTTTCCCTTAAGTCCCTTTTATTCACAGATTGACAATGAATCCGCGTTCACTCACCTGTTACATATCTGATGAAACATCAAGTATCGTTCTTAGTGTCCGTTGATAAAATCTGATTATTTATGTGAACAATTGTATTGCACTAAACTCACTTTTCTCGTATAAAAGTATTACGAACAAGAGATACTAATGAATGGATTAAGATTGATGTGTAAAATGTACAGTACTACTTTTCACAATAGCATTTAATTATTAATAGCATTTAACAATTCTAGCATGTTCGTTGCATTGATGTATCGCAGTCGTGAAGCTTGTTATTTAGAATAATGTATTGTATGTTTCATATTATTGAATATTTAATATAACGTAGTTTATGGGAAAACGAAAATTATACAAATATTTGTTATGATATTGGGTTTGGGCTTTTAATTGCGTTAATTTACTTAATAGTCTTCGGTAAAGTTAAAAAAAGTAAGTTAAAAGTAAAGAGTATAATTCATAACTTTGTAAGTCTGGAAACCCTCGAGAAAATTACTGCAGAGATTTACTGGACTTAACTTTACTGACACAGTTTTAAAGAAAGTTTGCCTATTCCACCGTCATACCTAAATTATTGAAGTGGTCTACATTTTATTAACTCCATAATGAAGACGTCTTACTGTATTGTGTATTTTAGATTTGTCCTAACAACCTAACTGTACAATCTAAGCGTATGACTTCCTAGATGCTAGTTTCTTTTTAGTGATGAATCACACTGTAAAACATTGCTGAGAAATATCAAGCTTTTTAAATGTTATTTAAACTGAACAATTTTACTTAAACGATCATGTGTATTTTTTTTTAAATACACTGTTTCTTAGGCATCCAATTAAACGGTTTTAAAGCAGAGATTAGTATATAGATAGTTCGGATTCCAATTAAACAAGGGATATTTGTTTTAGTAAATCGTTATTTTTGTGGTATTTTTAATAACTAAATGGACTTAGAACAGACACGTTTTTGGTTTATAACAAATTATTAAATTCTATCTGTCAGATATCTAATTATTTACTGTCCTTGGATGGCAAAAGGCACCACTTGCTTTATCCCCGATAATTTCAAAGTCTCATTGCTATGTAGTTGGATAACAAATTCACATCAATTAATACACTAAACGAAAAACTTCACACACTTTGCACAAACAAGTTCGATCCTGAGAAAAGTTGGCAGTTTTTTTATAATTAAAACCCGGACCCAGCTGTTCTTGTACATTTCTTTATATTTTTCTTGGAGAGGTGGGAAAATGCTTTTACGCACACTGGTAGCCAGCCTGTAGTGTGACACTCCTGAATTTATCAGACTAATCACAAAAAAACTCCCTCATATAAATTGGGCTTTTATTAAATGAAACTAATAAAATATTAAACGTTATTAAATGAAATGACTAATTAAACACGAGCTCTTAGTAACAGAGGTACACAAGGGATCTCACGTCATTCTTCACTCATCTCACTCAAATTTAGGTTGAATTACACACCTACGTCTCCGTTCTAAAAGAATGGGTAAATAAAATGGACAAGTAACTAAGCAAACATATATCAATAAAATCTGATAACCACATTAGTGCTGGGCCCTTAACGATGTCGTAGGGATCAAATGACAACCGTTACTGTGATATATCGCCTCAGAGATGTTACATGTTACATGACGTCACCGGTTACAGTCAGGATAGCTTACTTTACAACCGTTTCGACAATTACCTGTGATTAATACAAAATAGCAGTTCCAACAAAACATTGTGTTAGTGGTCAATGTTAGTCTCCCACTACGTAATTTAAAGTGATGTAATTGATTGATAATTGGTTAATTATACTTTAAGTACATATGTCGTTAAACCTATATGACAATTGGACAGAACACAATATATAGAACATATTTATATATCTACTGTATATTTAGAATATATAGATCTAGATATATAGAACCTATTAAGTAACCAACCTTCTTTAGTGGGCAAAATTCTATTGTCGTAAGCCAATACTTGTACTTGGATAATACTTGTAGTATTATCTCATACGTTTACTGTAAAATCGTATAGTATCAATAGGTGTTATAATAATAAAATTATTGCTAACAGTTTCCTAGGTAAAAATGGAAAATACATTTTTGTGGTGTAAAAGTATAAAGAATGCACTCTACTAGATAAAAGGTTATTAAAAACTCAGTAATATACAATTTCATAAAAAAACATGTCTTGGTATAAATAATGAACACAAATTGACAATATTTAAATTCCAGATACAATGAACTAACAATAGTTTGGTACATTTCGAGTTTAACTATGCAAGTAATCTAAGAAACTCCTAGTTCTAGAACGAGAAGGAACTTAGATAACTATCTTTATTTGCAAATACTTCAAATGCCTTTGCTGCCCCCCGTAGAAATTCTTTTAGTTTCTATTATAAGAATCGGTATTAAATTTTAGTATTATGAACATATTAGAATATAGGATGAAAGGCGGTTTGGATAAGAAAAAATGTTAAAACTAAACTGATTATTTCAAACTGAAAGCGCTACGAGTATTACCCGCCTCATAGTTTAATTGAAAAAAAAGAAAAAAAACAGGAAAGCTTGTGATTATTAATCTATAATATTTTAATTCGAAACTGAAATTCAATGATAATTTGGTAAATATTTACAACTATTTTCGGTTATTGTATTTTACATTTGTGAAGCTACAATTGTGGTTTTCTTGTATTCAAAGTTTTTAAATGTTTCACAGGCACATAGGCCTACTTATTACTTAGCACACACTAGCTCCTCTGCCTAATACAATGCACTATGTCGTCGATTCCAAGTTTAAAGTAAGGAAAGTGCCTGGAAGATGTAGCACGTTTACAAGTTTGATGGATCTGCTTCATAGTTTATTGGAACAATGACAAATAGTGGACAGGCATGTTGTGTTATAGCATTACTGTTGAATGCTAATATATAATGCAAATTGTCATAGTTACCAATTTAAAAGTAAGGATAGTTTCTGGAAGATGGAGCACGTTCACAAGTTTGATGGATCTGCTTCATAGTTTATTGGAACAATGACAAATAAGACAGGCATGTTGTGCATTACTGTTGGATGCTAATATATAATGCACGTTGTCGTCGTTTACAAGTTTCAAGTAAGGAAAGTGTCTGGATGATGGAGCACGTCCACAAGTTTGATGGATCTGCCTCATGGTTTATTGGAACAATGAGAAATATAGTGGACAGGCATTTTGTGTTATAGCATTACTGTTGAATGCTAATATATAATGCACACTGGCATAGTTACCAAGTCAAAAGTAAGGAAAGTGTCTGGATGATGGAGCACGTCCACAAGTTTGATGGATCTGCCTCATGGTTTATTGGAACAATGAGAAATATAGTGGACAGGCATTTTGTGTTATAGCATTACTGTTGGATGCTAATATATAATGCACATTGACATAGTTACCAAGTTTAAAGTAAGGAAAGTGTCTGGAAGATGGAGCACGTTTACAAGTTTTATGGATCTGCTTCATAGTCTATTTTAACAATGAAAAATAGTGGACAGGCATGTAGTATTATAGCATTACTGTTGGATGCTAATATATAATGCACACCGTCATAGTTACCAAGTTTCAAGTAAGGAAAGTGTCTGGAAGATGGAGCACGTTCAAAGTTTGATGGATCTGCTTCATAGTTTATTAAAACAATGACAAACAGTGGACGGGCATATTGTGTTATAGCATTACTGTTGGATACTTATATATAATGCACACTGTCATAGTTACCAAGTTTAAAGTAAGGAAAGTCTCTGGAATATATGCGTTTACAAGTTTGATGGATCTGCTTCATAGTTACTTCATAGTTCATAGCATTACTGTTGGATGCTAATATATAATGCAGATTGTCATAGTTACCAAGTTAAAAGTAAGGAAAGTGTCTGGAAGATGGAGCACGTTCACAAGTTTGATGGATCTGCTTTATAGTTTATTGGAACAATGACAAATAGTGGACAGGCATGTTGTGTTATAGCATAACTGTTGGATGCTAATATATAATGCAGATTGACATAGTTACCAAGTTTAAAGTAAGGAAAGTGTCTGGAAGATGGAGCACGTTCACAAGTTTGATGGATCTGCTTTATAGTTTATTGGAACAATGACAAATAGTGGACAGGCATGTTGTGTTATAGCATAACTGTTGGATGCTAATATATAATGCACGTTGTCGTCGTTTACAAGTTTCAAGTAAGGAAAGTGTATGGATGATGGAGCACGTTTACAAGTTTGATGGATCTGCTTCATGGTTTATTGGAACAATGACAAATAGTGGACAGGCATGTTGTGTTATAGCATAACTGTTGGATGCTAATATATAATGCACGTTGTCGTCGTTTACAAGTTTCAAGTAAGGAAAGTGTATGGATGATGGAGCACGTTTACAAGTTTGATGGATCTCCTTCATAGTTTATTGGAACAATGACAAATAGTGGACAGGCATGTTGTGTTATAGCATTACTGTTGAATGCTAATATATAATGCACACTGGCATAGTTACCAAGTCAAAAGTAAGGAAAGTGTCTGGAAGATGGAGCACGTCCACAAGTTTGATGGATCTCAACTTATTGGAACAATGACAAATATAAGACAGGCATGTTGTGTTATAGCATTACTGTTGGATGCTAATATATAATGCACACTTCCATAGTTACCAAGTTCAAAGTAAGAAAAGTGTATGGAAGATGGAGCACGTCCACAAGTTTGATGGATCTCAACTTATTGGAACAATGACAAATATAAGACAGGCATGTTGTGTTATAGCATTACTGTTGGATGCTAATATATAATGCACACTTCCATAGTTACCAAGTTCAAAGTAAGAAAAGTGTATGGAAGATGGAGCACGTTTACAAGTTTGATGAATCCGCTTCATGGTTTATTGGAACAATGACAAATAGTGGACAAACCCAATAACCCAATACGTTACAGCATTATTGTTGTGTAATGGAAAACATCCTCCCATATGTAAATGCACAACTACTGCAATGTGTGTGTTTGTGCAATGTGTGCCCATTATAATAAATATTTGTGTGGCTAGTAGAGAGAGTTCTAAATTAAGTAAGGTGTCCACTCCTAATAGGACACCTATCTGTATTTTTTCGAAATAGAATCCGAATTACTAGTTCACGAAATTAGCTAAAAGCCTAGTTGGCTGTCAACAGGATTTTAAACTGGGCCTGAGTTCCATTTATTTGGCTTAACCACCCAAGAAATGTATATCTATAGGTGGATCTATTACAATTTAAACTTTGTACACACAAGTTAATATAACTCACATATTGAATAGTAATATTACTCCGAATGCATCCATACATTTGATCAGGTTAATTTTGAAAATCACGTTGAAAATTAAAGACAATATCAAAATGTTTCAATAAGAAAAAGTATTTTTTCTAATACAATATAAAAGACATTTAGCTACATATTTTCAAACCTTATTGCAGAGGGATATTTATAATTTTTACATTGAAATGCAATTGTTAGGAAGAATGTGTTTAGAGCGTACTATGAGGCATCATGTGAATAATCCCAGTTCAGCATGTTTCACCAATGTTATCCCATTAGTTATCCAGATAATGTTCCTGTTTACATTTTCGCTCTTTAGTTTTAGTAGATAAAGGTAAATTACTTTTCATCAAATTTTCGAAAGTCGAAACTCGTCTAGACAGTAAATATTAGGAGACATCCACTTACTACAAATATATTGAGGTACAAAGAAGTACAACGACAAGTACAAAAAGGTTTGATTTTCCTTTACAAAGATAATTATAATAATCTATACAAAATATAAAGCTAATGAGGATCACACTTTAAACCTTTAACAACTTTACACATTTTTAAGGACCGAGGCTTTTTAGTTATTACATATACATTGATAAAATGGATTTCCATCTAGAACAAGCCCCTAATAATCCATTGGACGAGGCATATAAGAGCCATGAATCTTCTCTGCGTGCTCTTCCCTATGAGCACATAATATTCATAATATGATACACATACAGTATATGAATACAATGCGCTCTATGGCTCTCCCCATGTGAACCACGAGGAGGGCAACTAGTCTGCCTTAAATATTTGAAAGCAACCCATTTTTATAGCATCAGGTTACCCTAAAAAGGTTATAATTATCGAAGGGAAAATGAATACAGAACACACTCATTAAATCAGTCCCCAAGTTAAAGGGTTTCATAGCTATATACTTACTCCAACTAGGTTGGTCACAAAACAAAAATGTGCTTGAATACTTTTAGAATTAACGATCATGTGTTTTTTTCAGGTAAGTTCGTAGTTGAGGGAAAATGGTTTGCAACGAAGTAAGTATTCTTCTCTAATCGAATTTGTAGATGTTTTAAAGATTTATACCAAGCTGACAGCAATATAAATTTCATTATTAATGAATAGTAGATACAGTATATGCATCTTCATTTTCCACAATGAAGACCTACTATCACACTTTTCGAGTTTGGTATTTTCTCAATTATAATCCTTAAGGGTTATTTGACAGTTTCCTTTTGCAAATTATTTGAACTCTTTCCAATTTTATGATATCTTAAAGTAATCTAAAACCTATTAAGGTCAACAATGGTGGAAACGTAGTAATCACATATATTAAGGGCTTTAGGTATATAAGATATAGAAAGACGGTCACATTTCTACTCTATGTAGAAGTAACTGTAACTAATCAGTTACCAGCCTTGAATTTAGAATTTATGTTGGACCATATGAAAGAGATGAAACTGCACAGAGAACTATGTTAAAATTTAAATAATTATTTTAATTAATACATTAATTATGCTGTAATATTTATGTTAAGTAGTTACTAAAATCCAAAAAGTCATCAACTTTCAGACACTTATTAAGTCCAAGCGAGACCAGGGGTCCAGTAGTTTTTGGCAACCCAATTATAAAGTTGCTCGCTTAAAACCAAGTTTGAAAAGAAAGTTGGCGCAGTACCTGACATGAAAACCTTTCGCGGTTTTCTATTTCACTTTAAACACATTAACCAATTTATGAGACCCCTCTGTAAAATTATGTTACGCGCACGAACAATAATAATAAAAACTAATCCGATCAGAGGCAAAGCATGTACCATTAACCATTAACCATTAACCATATCAATCATTGTCCTGGTTCCACGCAGATCACGTGATCGATTTGTACTCCTTCCAACGATCACGTTAGACCAATAGTTGGAGCACGACTATCCAACCAACATTCTAGAAACTGAGGCATGGCAGGCCATCAGGCAGGGATAGAAGCACTAGATAATGAAAATGGCCCAAAAACCCACTGTACCACTTCCAAATACCCCCGCCGCAGCAAACCTGCCGACTAAGCGAATTTCCATTTGTCTGAATTGTTAAATATATTTTAATAACATTAGGTTTAACGAGTACCTAGGTTTGCTGCTACAAGGAAACTAATAAAGTGTGTTTTTGAGTAAAATATTGATAGCTTAGTACAAAATAAATAAATTTGCCAAGTTTGATCAAAATATATCCATAAACAAGCAAACTACAACATTTGACAATATTCTCCATAAGAATAACATGGGAATTTTAAATTTACAATTTTTTTAATTTTCTCCGTTACTAATAATCGAACAAAAATACTTTTATATACTAAATTATTTGTTTTTTTAAGCTCTTTAAAAAGGTCTAAAGAGAAATCGGGAAATTTTGTGTTTTGAGGGTCAAAAGTGAGAAAAACCAATTTTTACCCCATAAAACCCCCCAAAAAGCCCCATTCCCATGGTCCGATCGTGCTGGTTCGCGAACTCATTCAAGTTTATCCCGCTTTACACCTTTAAACCAAATTTCATCAAAATCGGACAAAAATTACTCAAGTTATCGCGTTCACGGACGTATATATATATATATATATATATATAAGTCTATATATATATATATATATATATATACATATATAAAAATTTGAACGAATGGTGTTTTTGGCCTCTGGGGACATCAAAATGAAAAAGTAAATCGGTCCAGGGTCTAGGTCTTACCGTGCCACCTACGGTAATAGCTACTTCCCTATAGGGAAATTCGCTAAAAACTCGTCATCTAGCCTACTTAGACTTAGGGTGTGTAGTTAAAACCTCGTGTGGGCGAAGTCAATAAGTCTTGGACACTATAAGTTCAAATTAAAAGCTAAAAAAATATATTTTCTGTTTTAAATCTTTAATTAAAGTCGGTTCTCATATGAGTTTTTAAATAAGACATGAAGTTCATAGTTTTCTAAATTTTTGATTTTTTCGGTCAGACAATAAAAAAAATCTGTGGACTTTGTAGCCAGAGAGTAAAGTTTTTTAAGTAATTTTCTATTATTTTTTGCTGGTGTATTTGGGGTTGAGCTGTACGAGAGGGGCTTCCCGCTGCACCACGTCGCGCGGGCTGATATTGCCTACGGTCTCACTGTCAAAACAGTTTAGATACTCGAGATTGGAGCTATACAGTAAAGTAACTATACTATTTGAAAAAAATACAGAGTTAATCGTGTTATTCTACGTATTCATATAAAAAAAATACTCATTAGCTAATCTATAAAAAATAATATGTCAGTCAGAACTTAAAAGATCGTTGTTTAGAGAGTTTAAAAATGTTAGGTACTTTGAAAATTCGTCCAGTGTAAACCAAAAGTCAGAACGTAATAAAATGTTGTTACAACATGTATTAATTATGATTAATTTCTAGGATAATACAACAACAACAACAGATATTTCAAAGCTAAACGTTCGAGCTTACAATAAGCCTAACAACTTAGAAAGTCTTATGGAACACCTTGAATTTTTTCTGAATTTGTCAAGTTCAAGTCAAATTTGCTGTATGGACAAAAGCTCTAATTTACAGTATCGGGCATAATTAAAGATACGATTATCTATGAATAGTACAAGGATTAGTAGAGTGACATACAAACACAATTATAAAATTATAAAGTAGGCTACAACAAACTTTTTGAAAGTTTTTGTAGACGTGTCAATAGAGTAGGTTTATGGACGAAGTAGCTGTAGTTACCGGGTTGAGGATTAACTCCCCACTCTACGTAAACGTTTATGAAATTTGGACGAGATTGCACGACACAGTCCCACATGCAGATAACCTACGACACCATTGTATTTAGAGAGAACTTACGGACTACTAGCTTGACGAGAAGTTAGCAATGGTGGACGTCGAGTTAATTAATTGTAAATTAAGTTTTGATTGAAAATTCGTATTTAATCAGCAGAACTATGAAACTTGACCATTCTTGGACTTTGTTATAGTTCCATAACAATAACGCTAACTGAACGTGTTATAAATCAACAAATTGTCGTGTAAAAACCTTTGTGTCAACAAAAAGTGTAAGTATCCTTAAAGTACGTTTTCTTTTGTTTTGCGTAATTATGAAGGGTCAATAAAAAACTAACTATATGTTTAAACGTTTTAAGTAATGGAGGTAATTTTAAAAGATGATAAGGACTACTAGGGCCAAATAAACTAACCATATATTTTGGATTAAGTAATAACTGTGTTGTGTTTACAAAGTGACCAATATTCTCAAGGCATAATAAGAATTTTCTCAACTATGGTGTTGAAACGAACAAAATTATTTAGGCATAGAACTCTCCGGGCGTAAATGTTTAAGCCGTTCACAAGAAATTTCAATCTTCACTTACCAACCACAATTCATTAGCTTAGACGTGTTTATGGTGAAACTTTGAGTCCATAAACGGAATAAATATGAATCTGTGTGAGCGAAAAGAGTGTGCAATATTTATTGCTGAATTAAATATTCAAAGACTGGACGGTTTAATGAAAAAGTGCAACAGGTAAGAACGCCAAACCCCACACTGTCAATCTGAGAATGAAAGAGACTTGGGGTATTGAGAGAGTTGGGGGGTCGAGCGAGTTAGAGGATCGAGTAGTAGTGTTCTCCCCCGCGGCCCAGCTTACATCGTTACCCTCATCATACACTACCTTTATAAGTGTGGAGAAATGTTTGGGTAGCTTAATAAACAATACACGTTCGATTGATTTTAGGAAGCTCTTTGATCCATCAATGTAGTCCCCGAAGGACCCTAGATCGAAGATCAACTTACTAAATTGCGGCTAATCTCTTTATGGTTCCAATTAACAACTCTTTCGTTTGGAGTTTTAAGGGTGTTCTCTATAACATCCCTTTTCATCCTTCCTACTTACCTGATTTTGGTGTTTGAGGTGTCTTTATAGCTTATGATCTAGTACAGGGTCTAATACCCCCTGGTGGGGGTTAAATACCCCCTGCAAACCTGCAGACTCAGCGAACTACGATTCGTCTAGGTGATTTTGACGAAAATACACCCAGAAACGGATTAAATTTATTCCCCATTTGAAATAACATTAGCTTTAACGCGTAAGTTTGCTTCTACGGGAAACGTGTCCACAAATAAGAAAACTACAACCATTTTTACTACCTACTATTTTTAATACCTTAAGAATAACATAGTAATTCAAATGTGTAGGTATTTTTATTTTCTCCATAACTTTTAATTGTACAACAATGCTTCTATGTAAAAATAATGGTGTTAGTATGAATTGGGATTTCCATGTTTTAAGGGTTAAAATTGAATAAATAGCAATTTTTAAAACACTTTCAATCATTAAAAAACCCCGTTCCCATTACCCGTTCTTGCTGGTTCGCAAACTCATCCAAGGTTATCTAGCTCTACACATTGATAATAACTGGACCAAACTCCAATTTGTCAAAATTGGACATAATTACTCGAGTTATCGTGTTCATGAACACATATAACATGTATACAAAATTTAATGAAAAGTTTTTTGGCCTAAGGCAAAATCCAAATGAAAAAGTAAATCGGTCCCGGGTCTAGGTACTTCCATCCAGCCTACGATGATAGCTTCTTACCTATCGAAACATTCACTAAAAGATAAATATCCTTCAGGGGTTTTCCCTCCTCGGCTTTTGATTTATTTTTATTACGTGATTTCAAAGGTGGAGGTGTTGCTGAACAGCTTTTTTAAAAACATTTTTTAAATGTGAATTCTAATTTGACAGCTGGTTATCAGCTGATTTTAAAACACGGTCTACAAACTGTTATTATATATTGATGTTTTCATTGAATAATAATTTTTTTCCTCCAAATTAATCAGTGGTAGGTGGGTATTGCATCATATCTATTTTTTACAATCTGGGCACGGGACCCTAGTACTTCTCAAACCACTAAATATCTAATGTTCATTTTAAAACACCATCACTACAGCCTGCATTTAGTTGTCCTAAGTCACTATGGTTGATACATTAAGATACTTATTGTACTTTGAAAGATTTTGCTTGTTAAGTATAGTTGATGGGTGATTAAAACTGTTTGTTTTAACAGTTTTGTCGAGGATCCAGAACTGTTAAGTTAATTAAGTTTGATTAAAAGTTTACAAAAGTGCTTCAGGTTAGTTTCATCATGCTGGATTGCATTTAGCCCCAGGTCAGTTCAATTTCTCGAGAAAACGCCATGGATACGTTACGCAGTTAAATGTCAACTCTTTCAAATACTTATAAAAAAAAGTTATAAAAAAAGGCAAACAATTAAATGATAAGATATTTTATACTAAAAATTTCAGTACCTATAGTTCTGCCTTTACAATTACAGCTCAAAGATGATTCTTTGACTTTCTAGTGACAAACAGATTCGAAACGAAACTACATCAAGTAAAAGGTAAAAAATACAGTTTGCAAAACAAGATATGATTCAAAATTACACTACAATGCATTTATGAGAATGCTACACTATAAATAGAATCCTGTCATAACCGAAAATTCAAAAGTCTGCAATTGTTATCACAGCCAAGCACCGTGTTATTGGTAGTTTCTGGCCAATAACAACCATCGTCGCGGCAGTACAGTATAGATTTGCTATTGCACCTACATTAATATCTCCGCCTTTATGATATCTCCGTTATAGCAACTGTTATAGAACAACATTGAGGCTACAGATAGTCAGAATAGAGATATTATCTACGGGAACACCATAGAAGTGATGCATTGTTTGTGATATTCCTGTTACAGTATAATGCTGCATGAGCTAGGAACCGATAGGATATACATGTTCCTCATGTTTAATAGAGAGTGTTTTTGGCCTCTGGGAACACATCGAAAAGGTACATCGGTCCTGGTTTCAGTTCTAATCACGAGGTCTACGATTATAGATAATTTTCTATGGTTAATTCGCTAAAAGGATACGGGAGATTGCTATGGTTTTATATCTATATAGGCCTACAGAAATCCTATGCCCCAACTGTTATACTAGCCACCTGACTATGCTTAAAACGTGGAATATTAATTACTATAGCATGTGTGTATTTCCACTATCGGTTTCATACAATTACAACATATTGTTCCTCATAACAGTAAAATATTTGAAAAAATAAAATCTCTCGTTTATGTTCAATTGTTTTGTAAATAACTCATTTATTCCCCTCTGATTCTGTGAGTTACTCCTAAGAACATGTTTGGATCGTTTTAAAAAACGTGCCAGGATTTCGTGGTTAATATCAATTATCATGATCATTTTCTTGGTTTTACATCTCACAACTAGTTTACAATAAAAAATATCCCCAAAACATAAACATCAAATTCTAAAACCGCATAAAAGCCGCTTAAAGAAAGCCTGTCAAAAGCAATAATTTATTCCGTTAATTGAACGCAACGAATTGATATCAAGTGCTAACAATGGAGTGGATGGTGTTGCTTTTGACAGCGTTGGTGCGAGTGAGAGAGTGACGTACTACGCTGTGTGTTGGACCGAGATGGAAATATAGTGTGGGTGGGACTACATTGATCCAAGCTCACCTAACACCTTCCATAGAGCTCACACACTCATACAGCTTTCTTTGTAGTTTTGAACATTATTTTTTTTAATAATTGATTTAAACTTAACGTCGTAGTTGTTGCAATTTTGTATTCGCTTTGTCAATACAAAATAGATAAAATAGTTGTTGGTTTATTCAATTGGTCTTTACACATTTTATTAAAAATGATATCTATATTATTAATTCTGTAAGTGATTTTTTTGTTATCAAAATTGTAAGTTTCACAGCTAACATGATGACAGGAAAGGGCTCAAATTAAAGGTCTTGGTCCCAGGGGTCGAGTAAATAGCAGATTATGACCAAATCTACCAGAAAATGAGAAATCACGAAAAATATCTCACAAAAAAGCATTGTGAATGAAAAATGTCTGCTTTGTTTACATGTGATTACAAAGTATTATCATTTTTATCTACTTTTAATTCTGTTCATAGAGTGCGTGAAGTTTGTTTACTAACCTTCAAATTTAGATAAACTTAAGTGATCTAAAAATTATAAAATTAAAATTGTCAGAGCTGCTGTGTGACGGATCATTTGATTCTTAGTTTGTTTAAATATAACAATATTTTTTTACATTTGAGCTTTTTAGGGTCCCTACATGCCAGTGTTAATTACTTTTATTATTACTAAAAAAGATAGAGGAGCAACCTTATGTTTTTAAGATAAATATCGAAGGGTTAGGAGTGATATTCCTCGTTTAGATTTTTTACTAAGGTCCAGATTAAAACCATCAGCGCTTAAATCATCCTTCAGTTCCTCAGAGCCATTTTATTGAGCGAGCCGATAGTCATACAAAATTTTCAGACAATATTGGTTGCTAATCTTAATTCCTTTCTACAAAATTTGCTACTATACCAAAACTCAATTGTAAAAGTTTAAACGCAGTAAACGTTTTATAAACAAATGTTTAGTATTAATTTTGTACATGCCGCCTCGAAAACCTATAAACACACTACTAATTTTTCTATGTTGGTGTCAGTTTCAAAATTACGATGTGTGAGCTATTTTTGAGTTTCTCTTTGAGGGCCACCTAGGGGTCGGCCTTTGTTCTACAAGTGGCCGTTTCACCACACCGATGCATCAGAGATATTGTTTCATATAAAATAAAACAAGGTCAATGGAAACTAAACACCGACTAGATTTTCACCAGCACTTAAATCGGATATATAAATGCCCCCGCCGTAGAAAACCTGCCTGACTAAGTGAATTTCCATTAGCCTGATTGGATTCTCACTAAAATGCCTCCTTAAAACCATCACATTTATTCCTTATTTAAATAGAATTAGTTTAAAGAGTACTTAGGTTTGCTGCAACAGAGGGGGTAAAAAATAGTATTTTTTGTAAAATGTTAATAGTTTAGTAAGAAACGAAAGTATTTTCCAAATTCGATCCAAATATGTTCATAAACAAGCAAACTACAGTTTATTTATTCTCTACAAGAATAACATGTGAGTTTTATAAGTTTATAATCTCCGTAACCGATGGGCATACAACAATGCTTCAATATACAAAATTATTTCATTTTTTAAGCTCTACAAAATGGTCTGGAAATAAATGGTGAAATGTCATGTTTTTAGAGTCAAAAATGGGAAAAACTGATTGCTACCCAATAAAAAAACCCCCATAAACCCCCGTTCCCATAGGTCCCGGGTCTAGGTCTTACCATGAAACCTACGGTAATAGCTTATTCCCTTTATGGGAAATTCGCAAAAATACTTCCAAATCTATTTAAAACAATATTGTTTAAAAATTCACTACCCGTTAAATAGATTTAAATGATGCCAAGACACGTGTTTGAAATATTTTTTATGTGGTGTAAATAGCGTGTACACTATTGAATCTATGTAAATCACAGGATAACGTAATAAGTGATATTTTCTACAAATCTATACCTGCTCTACATAAAACCTACCAAAAACGGTAAATTTATACAATAATTTTCTTTGATGCAACAATTTTGGAATTGGTTGCATTTAGCATCCATAATGCCCGTATTACGACTGCAAATAGGCTTAGTGTATAAACCCCATGCACATTACTTGAGCCTATTGTTATTAAATTCGACTGTAAAACGACGATTCGGTATATTTACTGTAGTACAGTCATACTTTACGTGATTGATATGATTTGGCTTTTATATATTATATATACATTATAAATATATATATTATATTTATATATACATCTTTTATATATTATATAAACTAGCTGTTACTCACGGGCTTCACCCCGTTTGACGTAATACGTATTTATAAAACTATTGATTGGTCAAGTTGAACTCAAATAAGAAAAACAGAATACAGTAGCCTAATACAAAAAAATAAACACACCTTATTTTAATAAGGTAATAAATTGAAAGAATAACAAACAAATAAGTACAGCAGAGGTATTTTTTTTCAACATTAGGTATATGTAAAGTTCCCTTTAGAAAGGAATAACGACCTTAAAGGGTCGCAAACTTATGGTTTTGCGCAAGGTTTCTCGTCATGACGAACATTTTAAGTATATGGTTTATGAGGGTGTGACTAGTAGTTTTTCTCAAAGGTTCATGGGTACTTTGGGAATTATATATGGATGTGGTTCACATATTTTCATTCGTACATCATTTAGTAAAGTAATACAAATTGTATTTAGTAAACACATTATATGTACGTACTAAACGAATTAATCAAATGTATTAATGAATAAATCACGTTAATCACATTAATTTTAATATAAATTTTCCATTGAATATGAATTATGAAAAATAATAATGAAAAAATACATCTTTTGATCATAAATCCCTAACAAAAGTAAAACGTCACCACTCTACTGTAATTTAGTAGTCCGAACGATCTCTGAATTTAGGACTTTAAACATAAACATATCAAAAGAATTACGTATTTATTCCGGTATCTAATAGTAGGGGTATATCGATTACGCCAATAGAGATTAACAGTAATATAGAAAGTTCGAAAGCTCATTTCAAGTTATAAGCCAAAGGATTTTGTGGTAATTACCAATAGTCGAAACAGTCACATATAACGATCATAAGAGAGAGGGGCAGGGGGGGTTTGTGCCTTTGAATACATAGTAGTGTTAAGCGAAAGCTATTTTTATGTTATTTTGTTATGAATTGTGGTAAAATTAAATTCACAAAGAATCCTAGCAAAGCAATGCATTTAGATAAATAAATTTTTATCACGTCAAAATTCTAATTTTTTAAATTGAAGTCGGTTTCATTAAAGGGTAAAATGCATATTGAACTGCATGTTTTTTTTTCAGGTTATTGATGCTAATGCTAAACAAACTGAGTAGAGCTTTGAGTAGTTCTTTTATTTTACACGGGAAAACCCGGGAAAAAAACACGGGAAAGAATTATTTTCTTTCTTCGAAAGTTTCATGATGTGCTTTTTTTGTGAGGGGGGGGGTTGTAAAATATCTAAAATACAACCAAAACTTGGACATATAAAAAACTTTAAAATACTTATGACTATTATTTTATCCTGTCTCCTTCTCAAATGATTCAGCAGAACGCTCAAAGAAACATTGTAAGAATATATTCTCCTTTTTTGCTCTTTTAAACATAGATTACACGGGTTTTAAGACTTTTTGATTTCCAATTATCAAGTTAATAATCAATAAAATTGCAATATTGCGTTACAAAGAGTAACGGAAAATAATGGTTTATTGCAAAGTTTCTAGGAAGGGAATGATTTGAAGAGCGAAAGTGTAATCTACCATGAAAATCAAGTTTTGCGTGAAAGCGCATTTCATAAACTTTCTTCGAATTTAATTTGTCTGGAACTGTTTTAGTTGATTTACTCCAAATACCCGATTCGGTAGATCGAAGAAAAAGTTTCTGTATTCGATTATTTTCTCCGACTTTTACTTGTTCTTGAAGTAAAAAATAAATACATTTGTTGAGTCAATTATTTACTACTGTAGGCCTATATGCCAATTTTTGATCAACAATTAAATTACCTTTGCAGACATTTTATAAAAGTACAAGTTAACGCACTTATTATCTCGCTATCAGCCCCAGATTTAGATTTTTACGTATCATTTTTGGCATTAATTTCAGAAATATCCATGACAGCTCATGGACAAAATTTCTTTATATTGCTGATATACCTTGTAAGCATACTTGGTAAAATAATCGACACGCGTATTTTACTTTGGAATTATATAACCACGATATTTATATACGAATATGATCTTCATCCAGCCATATGGACAAAGAAACTAAACTATATCCAGAGATAGATCATCTGACATCATCTGACCGATATATCGATTGTACATACAAATTTACTAGGGTTGCTTTCAGAGAGGTGAAAGCCAGTTGAGCGGAACAAACGTGATTTGATATTTGTATAAGTAATTAAATGTAAAAAGGTCAATAGATGTACTAATGCTGGTTTTATTGATTAAAATTATAATAATTCAAATTTGTTTTTACTACATCTTGTTATTCAGATACCTCTTCCAGAAGTGCATTATGGTAGTTTTGACCATGAAAATATTACAGTAGTTGGAATCTGATATTAACATCCAAAAAGTAAAGTATAAAAAAGAGAAAGGTAATTTAACATTCAAATGCAACTGTAGCCTACAACAAAAAAAACATTGGGCTACATTTTTCACCCTTACAATCGGTTAATGTATTTAAGTATAAAAAAAACAGTAACTATAAAAAAACGAGTTATAAAGTATAACAACAGGAGGGGAAATTTGACAATTAAATTCAACCGTGCAACATAAAATGGCTAAAATGTAGGCCTAAACATAAGTAATAAGTAAACATCGCATTCAGCTGATTTAAGTTAAAACAGAATAATAATAAGAAGGGAAGACATGCCTTAAATATACAATGTAGATAATATAATTAGAAATTAGTAGCCTACTTCTGGACAAGCCTTGACAATTATCCATACCGTGGTTAAAAGTGGACTTCTATAAGCCTAGGTAATTAATTTATTTACTTATTATTATGGTTGTAACTGGACGTATGTATAGCCCGTGGCTTGGCAATCAAATAACAGTATTTATACATGATAGGCTACTGTTATCAACATTTGTAATTACTGAATTGTTACCAAATTACTGTTTCACAAAATGCAGATTCCATTTTCAGCCGAGCCATTAAAATGAGGATTTGCCGAACAATTATTAATATTACAGAATAGTATTTAATGATATACAACTTTTCACATTTCATAAATTACATGTTAGTTTAATGTTACATGTTCTTTTCATTTGGTTTTTATGTAGTAATTTTCTAGAATCATTGACTTTATATAAAGACAATGCTAGAATACCGTAGATGGCTTGTTAATACCATAATGCAAGCATTTTTGTAATCGTTTCCCCGTTTAACCAACTATTCCAAAAGATAAAAATTATATGGTGCAACACAAATAAAAAACCCGATCACCTACCTATAACCTACACTTTACCTTCCTAATCTAACCTTACTTCAAAACACTAATACTCATAAACCACGAATACTCATAAACCCCGACCTACCTTCCCCACATGCCGAAATTAGATCAGTGTTCAATCTGCGTTTTATTAATAAGTGTAATAACTTACTGCACCGTTGATGTAATTCAACATAATATAACCTGTGAGGTATTATCGGATTAAATATCGATTTCGATGCGGTTCGATATATCGCTTATTAGATTCTGATTTCTTACATTGGCTGTTTCTAAATTCTAATCAGCTGGCAACACAAATAGGTTCCCAAGAAAGTAGTCACCGCGGTCCGTATCCCTCCGCTCCTTGTTTATGCTCCGCGCATTGAGAAAGTAGTTCCGTATATTTTCTCAATTTTCAGTGAATTCCGCGCCTTGAAAAAAATGTTTTAACGGCATTTTATTGTTTATTAAAATCATAGGAATGGTTTAAAAACGTTTAAAAGAAAAGTCTAGAAAGTTAAGAAATACCTTATGATTCTCTTGTTTACATTTTTCTTGTAAACAAAAAACTGTCATATGGCTACTTTAGTCCCATAAGCCTAATGTTAACAATTGGAAATTTTAAGTTCGTTTTAAATTGCATTAGTATTATCTAATTGAAATTTGCTTGTTTAAAAACCATCTCACTATTAGTCTAAGTAATTTTGTTAAGTTTGGCTGAAATGCGTTCAGCCGTTATTGAGTGATGTTTCTCTATTTGTTGCATTGAAGTTGATCCCAAAGAGCTACGCTCAATGAAGTTTATAAGTATTTATTTATCATAGTATTTCACGACATTTATGAGAGTTGAAAAAAATTCAACACATAGGGAGGATAGGAATAATCAATATTATGTTCTAGCCATCTTAGATAAAATATAAAAATCGAATAAATAATCATATAAACCCAATATTTTCAACAGTAAAGAAGAGCCCGTTACAATAAATCTTTCTTGTTTTAGCAAACTTGGCACGACCCAGAGTCAAACTAAGATGTGGAAATCCACTAAAGTCTCGAAGAAATAACACGTAACTCTCGATGATACCATCTGCACTGGTGAACTCCGTGTGGCAAAACCGCTTAAATCACTGAAACTTATGTTGTATACAAACAGAATCATTCAATGAAACTAATGTAAAGATTTCTTAAAGCTTATTGACATTTAAATATCACTTGTTAGAGGGCTTGCATGAAGGTTGTAGCTTACTGATGATAAAAATTGCGTCAAAATATATAATCATCGGAAATTCTTTTCATTGTGAGATTTTGCAATTGATGTTATAGCTTTCATATTTGAGAACGTTCATGTCTGCATCGCTAGCATTTAAACTAATTATTCACTTCATCAGCATTAACTTCGATGAAGATGTATGCTTCCTAAAAACAAGTACTGCTTACTTCTTTATTCTACAAATATGGCAGGAAAAATTTCTATATACACAAACTATGAGTGACACTACAAATTGCATGTGGTAAGATTGAGTGCTGGTGGTGGCCACATGTCCATCTGTTTGCCTTTTAACGCAATGTTCTAAAAACGTTCCATAATGTTCTCGGAACATAAGTTACTAATAAGGGCAAAAAATTAAACAAAGCTAGCATAAGATAGCACATGCATTTAGGGAAGTTTTCGAGTGTAATCACAATAACATTTTAAATGTGTATATAAATCATGTCACCAAATTTCACATACACATGAAGGACTTGATTGATAATGACGATGAAATTGACTTCAAATTGAGGTCAACACTCTTAGATTACGTGTCAATATGATTTTTTAAAATTACAAACTGTTATAAGTATTTTTTTATACTCTACATTGTTTATTCAATATTTTTTCTATCGATTAATTAAATAGATGGACATGTGGTCTATATGTGATACGAGAGAACTACTAACTGTGGTTCAGTTATTAATACTAGTCCAAAGGTATGGACGAAATATCAAACATTTCCAATGATAAAGAGCAACCAGAAGCTGGGATATGCGAATGCGTGTATTCAGAGACTTTACAGAACCATATAATAGGTTGGGAGCTATGTAGTTCTGACTGATGTAGTGATGCTTTGCTTTACACCTTTCTGATAAAACCATAATATATATATTCTGTCTTTCCCTTTACTATACAAACCTTCCTTGTATTTATTTTAAATTGTAACATGAAAAATGTTTGTGTCAAATTAAAGGGAGTGTCACCATATCGTACTAAAGTATTTAGTATCTGAAAGTGAAATATTTTTGAACAGAAATAGGCCTACTCAAAGGATACTCAGTATATTTTTACAACGGTTAACTTAAAAACGCAGATTCCATCTTTCAGACTGACTCGTTTTGAAATCCATAGTCCATTGTAAAAATGCTCCCTAGCATAATTAATCTTACGTATAATCTCTAATTCTGACTTTTTACGAAACATATTTTAGAAAAGGAGACTTAAAACGATTGTTTTCCTCTCTTTGAACTTTTTTCGAATATTAATTAAAAATGTAAATTAGTAGATTCCGTGCATTTTAAATGGCAATACTTGCTCTCATAATACTGTTGGGCCCCTATAAATACCAGTAATTGTAATTTAATAATAACCGCATAGCATAAAATAACTAAATGTAAATTTAAAGAAAATATTTTCTCTAAATTTACGCTCAGTAAAGAAAATGTTTTCTCTACATTTACCTTCAGTTGAATTACGCAATCATCAATTGCCATATTTAAAAACATTTCCATATTAAATTTGTGTATAGATAACGAACCTATGCGATACAATCTTAACACAATATATTCATTTATTTCTAACAAAGTGTGTGTTTTTGTAAAACAAAACGAAACCAATCAAGCACCAGGCTTGTCCAGCCTGAATTGTGTTAGTCTTTATTAAACTTCCAACAAAATGAATGTACGTGTTTGAAGGTTCTACCAACATGTTTGACCCTTTCTGGGAGCAAAGCGCAAAGAAAAGGTTGGCCTCTTTTGTTACGTTCAATAACTAAATACATGTAGATTTACAACTGATTGAAAAGAAAAAATATTTGTGTGAAACTAATAAAAAAAGGTAAATCTTACCAATAATATAAATTTGAAAGATTTTGTGTTTGTTGGTTTGAAGTTAAATCATGCATCAACTACTGGACGGATTGGGCTGAAATTAGGCATGATGATAGTTCACATTCCCGATTAACATATTAACATACTCTTATCTCAAAATTCCTTCCGGACTCCGCCCCAGAGGGCTCTGTAGTTCACCAAGTTTGCCTTATTAATATTCATATTTAAAAGGAATTTAGAATTTAGTAAGCGGTTTCAACTAAACAAGTTGGTTCTATGATATGTAACAGCATTAAAAAGCCAGAAATTTTATCAACAGGGTGTGGCACTATTATTTTTTTGCATTTATGACAACAGCTAAATTTGAACTAAGCAGCAACAAAAAGCTGTGATCCACAATGAGAACTGCCAAAGTACGATTGTTTACAGGTATGTTTAAGTGTTTAATTTAATGAATGATTTGTGATATTGTGCTAATGTTTAATATTTTGTTCTATTGTTTAGGTTCAGTGGCAGAACATTATGGCTATGGTAGATCTGTTATACTATTGCATAACGTAAATTTAAAGACCCAAATTTTATCTAACTGTGTCCTCCCCCATTACAAATGCAAAGCTGGAGTATAAAACTACAATAAGCATGTTACACTTCTATGCCAACCCCGTACGAAGGACGGGTACTCTGCTAGTAGTTTATAAGTTGTCTGACAATTGTGTACGTATCAAACTCGATGATTTACTTCATTTTTTTTAGGGTTATAACCATTGACTTATAGTCAATGTAATAACTAACAAAGTATTTCTTTTATTAAGTGCAATATGGTTTTAAATCCAAAGTGTTGAAGAAAATAAATTGTTAATTATTCAAAAACCCATTTGTGTTTTTAATTAGATTTTTACACTTACAAAATCTTTTCTTGGACGTACAATTATCTACGATATTCTTGAGATCATTATTTATTGTGAGTCAAATACATGCTGTACATATTCTACGTACTTCCATTCAAATCCTACAATTGAGTGCATTTACAAAATTGCGACGTTTCCGGCGTTGGACAGGACGTGAATTTCATTACAAGTTACAAGACCCATGTCTCTGGAAGAATAACACCCGGAAAGGTTGGATTTGGTTCAAACACGTAAGAAGATATTGAACGAAAATATCAAAGCCTCAAAATATGTAAATACACCCGCCAAAGAAAACCTGCAGAGTTTTTAAGCTCAACAACATGGTTTAGAGATAAATTGGAAAATTCCATGTTTTGATAGTAAAATAATTGAATAACCATTTTCATCTCATAAAACCCCGTTTCCATAGTCTGATCATGCTGGTTCGCAAACCCGCTTGATAAAAGAAGGTTCACATGTACCAAATTTAATCGAAATCAGATCATTTAACTCTTATTCCTGATTGGACTCTGGGGACATAAAAACGAAAAAAAAATCTGTCACGGGTCTAGGTCTTACCAGACCTAGCTCATTATCTAAATGAAAATTCAGTAAAAGGAATTACAAAGAATCTTGGACAAAGTATTGTATATTTATAAAAATAGTAAAGATAGTGGTGATTTATTAGAATTATAAGTCGTTCCATAATTTTGATGAATCCCAACACATTAAATTCATGGCTAACTCTCACAAAAGTACGGTTCTTGGGATGACCAGAGTTTCTTGAATTCAAGACACGAACCTGAGCTAGCGTCCGCCACGTGTAACGTTAAGCCCCTGCTACAGTCCTCCACTTCTTAAATGTGCTTTGGAGTTGAGTACCTTTATTTACTACTAAACTACTAAAACTCCATCCCTCTCTTAGAAACATGATTGTGATATTCCTTTCAACTATTTGAGTTTGACAGTTGTTTAAGTGGATGTGTCAACGTACAAACATTCACCAAATATTTATTTTAAAACTCCCCTTTTTACTCCATGGCCTGTAATTTAACAGTTGTGTAAAAAACGTAAAGTGGTGACGTTAAAAATTGTCTTGTGATTTGAAAAAGATAACCGTGGGATACTGTATTACAGCCTACGTGTATGGCGTTTCAAAGGTTAGAACATAATAAATTTCCAAGTCAATTGAGTTGCAATTTTAATTTGTGTACCGCAATGGAACGTTTTGGCTAATAAGACTTTTTGTACGTTATAAGATTTCTGTAGATTTTGCTTAAAGTTGGTAAAGATTTTCAAAAGCCAAATTACATTTTCGGATGGTATCTATCTATATATTAATAGGCAAGCATGTTTCTTTAAAACCTTTTTTCTCAGCTCGTGTGCATCGTAGGGAAAATCTACGCATACCGTTGGAAAGCTATTTTCCTGTAGGTGTGCAGAATCCCTTTATAAATTTAAATAGGCTCAAAGATAAGCACAAAAAATAAGTTTAAAAGTTGTAAAAAAATAACATGGATCTTATGCGTTGCTATGCTGGTTACGAAATAACAACGAAATATAAACAGAAAATCAAAACAAATGGAGGAAACTCCAATCACATGTTTTATTTACAGTGTGGGGTGAAAATAGTTAAGTGAGTACATCAGTGTTGCCACTTTTAGGGTAATTACCCTTTTTTAGGGTAATTTACTGGTCTTAGGGTAAAGTTTAGAGTAATGGTAGATTTAGGGTAATTTTAGGGTAAAACTAAAAGTTAACAATGGAAATTTTACTAAAAACATGAAAAAAACTTCCAAATTTGCGAAAAAACGTTCATTATACTATGGCCAAGTCATCATATATTCGATTCAACCGGTTTAAATCTATTGCTATGATGGATTTTTCATAATAAGTTATCCTAATCGATCTTATCAATAGTTGTGAATTATCTGTTTTAGAATGTATTCGATTCTATAACACGTTATAGGCCTAATAAAATATGAAATATTATTCATTACCTACTGGGTTTCATATTTAATTATGTGGTTAAATTGAATTAAACTGGATTATTTTACAAATTGTGTCAAGAAATTACTACTAGATTAAAGCTTTGGTGGTACCGCACTGTACTTTAAAGATATGTATGATTGTCCAAAAGACAGTAGTAATGGGTCGATACAGTAAAAAAATACTGTTCTTGATTCAATATTTTTCGTATATACATACGATAGAGCTGAATATCAACATTTTATTCTTCTTTCGGGATGTTTTTTTAGAATCGAGTATAATTTTACATAAATTGATTGATGTTGGAACTTAATTTAGTATAATTAACCACCTTATGTAAGATTTATATGATTTTAACAATGTTTTATAGCATTAAACGCAAATATTAACATTTAGGGTAATTTTTAGGGTAACTCAAAGTAGATTTAGGGTAATTTAGGGTAATTTTAGCCCGTCTTTAGGGTAAAATCACAACAACGTGGTGGCAACACTGGAGTACATTACATATTTTTGGTCGAGTTTCGACCACTGGACGACCTCTCGTAATTATTATTTAACAAGAATTTGGAAAGTGTATGAATTGTGTATAACGTTTGGCGTCCCAACGTGGCCCTTGGACTAATTGACAAATGCAGAATATTAAACAATAATAAAATAAAAATGTTAAAAACTGGTTCTCTGTCATCTGAATGGAACCATTTACTTTTAATACTAAATCAGTGATCCCATCGGCCATCATCTTGGGCTGTTACAAGGAAAACATCGTTCATTGATCCCTACATGAAGTATACAGCTAAAAAGTTCTTCTGTCTCTTTTAGTTAGTCGCACCAGGATAATTGACGGGATCAACAATGAAATAGTTGACAAGACCCTTTCGGTTACATATATAATAGTAATATAAGGCATGGTTCAATAATTGGGGTACTGGTAATTGGGGTAAATAATATCCAAACAGTAATTATTACTTGATTAAGCTTACTGGAAGGGAATATGTACATTGGGAATATGTCTTTTGATGTATATTTTAAGTTTTCATTATTTACACCGTCCATAACCAAATGGGACTAATATAATAAAGAACCTGTTAATAATTTAAAACGATATTTTACATAATCACACTCTTGGAGACTCAGTTGATGTCTGTTTTATTTCGAAGAAGTGGCTGAGGTACTAAAAATTATACATGGGAATAAAATGGAAACTTAACGGTCGTGCAACGATTGTGAAAGTAAAATGAATACGTAAAAGTAATAAAACAATACTAAACTTGTAGAATCCCAATCTGAATACAAACAATATTTAGTTAATAAGTGATTTGCTAACAATTTTATTATAGACCAAAAATGAATTCTATTGAAACTTGAAGTTACAACTTGAAGTGAACTGTTACAGTTTGGAAGAGCTCAACGTTAATCTTTTTCCACAAAAAAAAACTCCTATCAAACCTTACAATCAACTAAACAGTCAGAGTATTCCGATTGATATCAGGGAACAATCGGCCTCATGTAGCTACTACGTTTATTCGTTGGTTGACCAAACATACAAGCAATCATTCTCGAACTCCGAAGCACAATGTTCTATTTCCATTTACTCGGAATCGTTTTGTTTTAAACCAAATCTGCTTTTTCTCTCGACGAGAGAGACCTATAGTCAATCAATAATCACGATAAGTCATCATTAAAAAGAACAATTTTCAAATGTTAAAGCTTGTAAAATTTTTAAATTCAACTGTCAAATTCAATAAATAATTTCACCGTTGCATCATAATACATCTTTTAATATGTGAGGTAAAAAAAAAAACTATATAAAGCTTAAGTTTGGTATTAAGTTAATACGTTTTAAAGCATACCTCCAGATCTAGTATAACTATTCCACTGTCTATGGGATGTATTTATTCCATTGAACACTATGTTTTAATATTTCCTGGAATTACTAATCAATTTACTGTTACTTTTGTTACTTAGCTTTCTTATTGTATTTGTTGGCTTAAATAAGTCTTTTTTCACACAAAACATTTGAAATAAAATACAACGTTATTCAGTTTTAGACAATCCCAAAATATAGATCCAGTTTTATAAAACCTTGGTCCCGGTTTTATAGAAAAATAACTATGCAGCATTACTTTTGTTTTTAAACCTGTTACACCTTTTTAGAGTCCTAGGTCCAAACATAACAATAATTTACAGAGCTCACACATTTTCACGGAATAATTTCTTATTTTGAATGCAAATAGAGAATGTACTTTAAGGTTTAAATGGTTTTAAGACTAATTTTAACGATTGTATACATTATGTATGTACAAACCAATTAATTGTGTTGTTTCAGTAAGCCAAGAAAAACATAAAAAATACCATTTTGAATAAATTGCATACTGTCCGTACGTCCATAGTGTAATTGTTATTAAGTTACTCATCCTGGTGTATTTTTAGTATGGAGAGAACCAAATTATTAAACTCACAAAATATTACTCACCAAGATTGAATATTAGCTATCATATAAAGCTAAAAAATATGATACTCATTTTGTTTATGTACGGCACTCATTTATAAAACGATGGGTATTTAAACACCAAGAGGTGACTCTCTACAGGAAAAGGCCTAAATTAAACTTGCAGTCAATGCTCGAGGAATTAAAACGGAGGATTTCCACCCATTAGCGAGCTGTGTAATGGCAGGGCCGACGCTGCTTTGAATTCAATAACTGCCATTATATTCAGAGTTTTCAACTCCTAAACACTTTATAAACAGAAATGTAATTCAAATTACAAAGTTTATTTTTAGAACTGCGTGTTAAAAATGTGTGTTAACATTGTTTTGGACCATCCGCATGTGATTGGTGGATAAGAATTATGATAGTATAGTCATTTGATATATATTTTGATTTAACTCTAAAATGGTTTTTATCGTAACGATATGTAACATATACTAGACGGGGGAGGAATCAAGTAGTAAAATTTACCGGCTTTACTCATTACTACAGTGTACCGTGCTGCCATTTTAACATTGCCAAACTACCACAGGGACCAAAAATAACACGACTAGCAACTATAACACCTTCCCTTATTAACACGTTACTATTTTACTAACAATACATTTACTGACCAGGCACCATGCATTGGCCCACGTGATTACTATTCTGTGAACGTTGGAAATTATGATCGTCTGAAGTAGCTACTCAGTTGGAATCAAACGGTCTGTGGTTCGATATTTAACTTTTGACCAGGGTTCGGACCGTTTTCATACAAAACACAACTGGTGTAAGCACACACAAAATAAATTAACATATTAAGCTATAATTTAAAAACCTATTACACTTGTTATTTACAATTTACAAAACAAGTTCACTGTTTCACTGATGGTGAAATTTCTATATCGGTTCGGATATAACCTCGAAATTTATAAAAACGTGGAGTGATATTCAAATATTTTCTGCGGTAAAGTTTGATATCAGCGTTATATTCGCTGTTTTCCCGTTTTCAGTCGTAATAAAACACTGAGAGACCTCAGGAGGGTTGAGCAAATAAGACCCGTTCACATCTAACCACCGTAGTTCAACCTCACTTTACCTAGCGTGATATTTTTTTCAAATTTAGGTATTCAAGATGTTTAAATATATTTTAAGACTTTTTTAGTCTTGAGTTTTTTCGAGCAATTCTAAAATAGTTTGTTTTCTACCGCGACTATTAGCAGTATATTGAGACAGAGACACGAATGGACGTTTTGTAAAAGAAAAGATGGTGATATATGCTTCAGGCAGCTTTGTTTCAAAATTCAGTACATTTTTATTCAGGAAAACCCCTAAAGTTCTAGTTGCAGTTTAAAAACTTTACCTATATTTGAAAAATATATTTTTGTAAGGATTATGATTTTGAAAGTTATATCTGCAAAGCCCTTTCTGTAACCTAACTCTTAGTGATTGTTTAGTGATCCCAACAAGCTTGACTGCTTTTAGATCTCGCATAACATCATGCAGATATTTTGCCAGTTAAATACATCTGTTTCACTTACATCCAATGACTCTTTATGTACAAGTTACAGGTATATCAACAATACGAAATATAATTATTTTTGGGCTATGTTAAGGCAATAAGAATAGTGGAATTAGTTTGGGAAGGGAAAAATAGCGGAATACTATGCAAACATTAAGGTTTACTTACAAAAGCTAGAAAATATGAACCGCAATATCTTCTTTGATCTCCAAAATTAACACAACATATGTTTTGTTAATAGACATGGGGTGGAAATAGTAATTATTTGTGTAACTAGTGGGCGAATTTGCACTTTGCTGCACACAAAAGAAATGTTTAAGCACGAGCCGTAGGTGAGTGTGGAAAGTTTCTCGAGTGCAGCAAAGGCAGTTTGCACTCTTGTTTCACATTATATTTTCCAGTTATTTTTCCAGGTATTATAAATCATATAAATAACTAGTCTTTCAAACACTGTACAACACGTTTTTAGGTTAGGTTAAATCCAAACATTGAACGATATGGGAAACGCTGCACCAGCTGATCGTAGTCAAAATATCTTTAAGTGTTGCCAACTTATTTTCAAACGTAAACAGATTACGTGCATAATATAAGCACGCTGTTTTGTCTTGTTTGGTTGGAATACTGGGGTTTTCCAAAGTAAAAACAGTTCGCCAAAGTAAAAACTGTGCGCCAAAGTAAAAACAGTGCGCCAAAGAAAAAACAGTTCGCCAAAGTAAAAACTGTGCGCCAAAGTAAAAACTGTGTGCCGAAGTAAGGATTTATGTACTATAATCTGTGCAAGTAAGCCCACTTTGTCGTGTGACTAGGAAAACATCTGAATATTTTAGAAACCTTTACTGATGAGCTAACTAAAATAAATTGAAAAAAAATGTGTCTGTACAATTTGCATGGACAATGCTTTGAAAATAATAATTGAAAAATACATAATTAGTAGGTTAAGATCCATCCTTAAGTTAAAATAAATGTCAAAGACAAGGTAGAGTTTAATTATGAATACAAATCAGCAGTTAAGATAACGACAAGCTATTGTTGGCTCTAGTTGAATCAAATTACAACTATAAAGGAATGCGAAGGCAGTAAAGATTTAATTGGAAGAGCTAAAGGTGGAATTTGTTGATTGTAATTAGAGGTATGGCTGTGGATCGTTAACATTCTCCCACCCTTTAACAGTGTATACACAGTAGCAGACTAACATTTATACTCGTGACATTTATTGTAATTATATTACGTTACCTGTTTGTGAGCGAAATCATTGATAGGACAACATTGGGCTGCTGTTCAGTTAGTAGGTCCAACTATGTACAAGAGGTGTTTTCTGGAACTGGAACATCTACGCTTCTTTTTTCACACTACCTCGACCCGAATGACAAGAATTTTCACAAATACTCTAGCATTCAACGTTTACTCCACTAACAGCCCAATGTCTCACAAGCCATTACTAACATATCAAGCCACCCTAACCCTCACAAACCACAATCACAACAACCACAACTACACCAACAACCATAATGAACCCTAACTAACCAGGCAACCTTACCACAACCAGCACCTCTACAACAATCACCAGCAAGCATGTTTGGCATGGGCAAGCGTGGACTGGGTGACCTTGTGGTTCACGTTCGGCAGCATTCGGCGAAATATTCGGCCGAACATTTGGCGATAGTGTACTGCTAGCAAACATCATCTTTTATAATTCCAACCATTCTGAGGAAGCTGAGAAAGGACAAGCCCTAGAACAATTCTAGCAAAACATCTTCCCAATAAGTTTATTCACACCGTGGTACCATATGTAGATCTCTTTGCAGCTTTGAGTAAACAAGTAATTAATTATTAGATCCAAAATAATTTACAATTATTGTTTTAGCAATTTCCGTAAGACAATTAATCCATAAAAACATCTAGGGGATTTAGCCTTTTTTTAATTAAGGTTGATATAAAGATAACATGTGGGGAGTGTATAAATTTGCCTCGGCGGGTGAATGTAAATGGAACCTATTTGTTTAGCTCTTCGTCGACCGTTTCCGGGGTTTTATAACATTAAAAACATTTGGACAGGATGCATATTGAGACGATCTCCAAACAAATTCGAGGACCATTCGTTGTTAGAACTGTGTAGCCTAAAATGATAATAGAACGACTTTCATATAAAATTTACAATTTTATTTTATCACAATTATTATTTATTACAATTTTGATTAGTAATTGCAATTAAAAATATTATTTAATTGCTATTTCAGGTTAGAACAATTATTTATCCATCAAAAGTTGTGGACATATGGTAAGAATATTTTTTATAAAGATAACAATAAATACAGTATAATTAATTAGTAGAAAATTAAGCGAAAAACATTTAATTGTGTATCAACTAGATCAAACAAAACCTATTTCAATGCTACGAATTTTCTCGAGTTTTCGTGCTAATGGGCATTTATGGACGTAAAAAGAAAAAATCTGTCCTGGGTCCAGGTCTTATCGTGACACCTACGGTAATAGCGTATTCTTAGGGAAACGCACTAAAAGGCATAATGTTTTCAAAAGTAGATAACATTAAGAAATTCCTCCTCGTTAAAAAAATGAGGTCAAGATCGGCCTGTCTGTTTGAAATTAGACCAATTAAGTTTACCGGAATCTTTTACCAAAAGTAACGTAAGGGGGTTCAAAAGAACGACCGGTCGTGGAGAGTGTGGAAGTTGTTATTGAATTTAAAGCGGGGTTTACCATTACCCTGGTTCATTAACTTGCACTAATGACTGGAAATCCTCCTGCCTTTGCGATATCGTTCTGTACAAATGGGAGGTTTTAAAAGGTATATTTCTGTGTCAAATGTGTAATATACTCAGGTCTTTCTCTGTACCGAATATATAATACACTATCAGCTAAATCACTGTATAAAGGAATATACTGTAAAACGTGTTTACTGCATTAGTGATAACGTGATAAGGTTAAAGTTTTTCCATCGATATTACCCTTCCGATATCGATCTTTTCTTAACAACAGGGTTTTGAGATGAATGCAAACGATTTCGGTTTGTGTTTGTACGTTTTTGAAAGCAGAGAGTTGTGAGTGGTATGCAAGCTGCGCAAGGCTATCATGATTTTACTTTTATTTAGCATATATATTTTTTAATTTCTGGTCTTAATTCTTCCTACTGTAAATGGAACTATTTGATCTCCTTTAGTGGCACCCAAAAATCAATATCGTACCTTCTTTTACCTTCGAGTACCTTTACCGTTACCATTAAATATAAGTTCACTATCTATGTACACAGTTTCTTTATTGTACAAAGTCTATATTAAACTAGTAAAACAATAAGGTTCTTTTGACAATAAACTAGTAACATTAGCAAAAACATGACTAACCTATACGCTCATTAAATGAAAATTTGTTGTCATATTAAAAAGGAATTGATTTAAGAAATCAGCTTGTCAACAAAGAATCGAACAGTGTAAATCCTGGTAGTTTTCTTGGTAGTCTTAGTTTGTAAAACTATTATCACGATTGTTAGTTTTCTGTATTTATTCATTAAATAATGTTATCGATTTACTATTTTTAGTAAACTGTGCAGTTTATCCCTATGCATTTTACGCCAGTAAATAATATTGCTTTTATTTTAAATTTTACTATTGAATAAATATTTTTTGTAACTAATAATTTGATTCTAACATTAAATTACCAACGTTCACAACACACTTGAAACGGAGTAATACAGGGTGATTGGTACTCAGTGTGACAAAATTTTTTTGGTGTAAGTACAAAGTAAATTAAGTGTGATGATGCATATAAAATGTTCCAAGTCTGAAAATTAGGTTCCCAAAAAAATTATTTTATGTTTAAAAAAACATGCTTTTACACTTAATACTGCGTTTTCTCAATTACCTGTATATGGATTTGAGTAGATAATGTCATTTTCGTGTTTTACGTTAAATTTTGAATAAGAATAACAGAAAGTGACGGAGGATCAGTTGTAAAAACTCCATTGTAAATAGATTCAAAGATAAAAATTAAGATGTTTGATAAAAATTTAAAAAACAATGGTCTATTGAATTTTTCACCTCTGTAGATTGTAGGTGATTGTAACTTCAGCAAACTTTATGAGGAATGGGACACAATGATGCAGTGGTTAACTAGTTATATTATGAAACTATACAGGGTGATTGGTACTCAGTGTGACAAAAATTTGTTGGTGTAAGTACAAAGTAAATGCAGTGTGATGATGCATATACAAGGTTCCAAGTCAAAAAATTAGCTTCCCAAAGAATTATTTTATGTTTTTCAAAAATACATATGTTTTTAAACTTAATACAACAATTTCTCAATTACTTGTAAATGGATTTGAGTAGATAATATCATTTTCGTGTTCTACATTAAATTTTGAATAAGAATAATGGAAAATGACGGGGATCAGTTGTAAAAACTCCATTGTAAATAGATTCAAAGATAAAAATTAAGATGTTTGATAAAAATAAAAAAAAAATGGTCTATTGCATTTGTTCACACCCTGTATACAAGAAAGTGTCGGAATATGTAAAAAACTGCGCCATTTTATAAGCTTTCCAAACATATGCTACACTATTAAGGTTTAGATATTTTTTGTTTGTTTTAGTGGTTTAAATACCAGTAAACAGGGAACTTTTTTACTGTTTATACTATTCAAGCTGAAACAAAAATACAACTTTTGCTTAATACATGCTGACTTTCTATGTTTTAAATGTTAAAGACACCATGCTTTGTAGTCATCAAACCACTAAAGCGTACATAAGCAGACAAAAAGCTCAATGGTGTAGCATATGGTTAGAAAGCTTATAAAATGGCGCAGTTTTTAACATATTCCGACACTTTCTTGTATACAGGGTGTGAACAAATGCAATAGACCATTTTTTTTTAATTTTATCAAACATCTTAATTTTTATCTTTGAATCTATTTACAATGGAGTTTTTACAACTGATCCCCGTCATTTTCCATTATTTTGATTCAAAATTTAATGTAGAACACGAAAATGACAATATCTACTCAAATCCATTTACAAGTAATTGAGAAATTGTTGTATTAAGTTTAAAAACATATGTATTTTTGAAAAACATAAAATAATTCTTTGGGAAGCTAATTTTTTGACTTGGAACCTTGTATATGCATCATCACACTGCATTTACTTTGTACTTACACCAACAAATTTTTGTCACACTGAGTACCAATCACCCTGTATAGTTTCATAATATAACTAGTTAACCACTGCATCATTGTGTCCCATTCCTCATAAAGTTTGCTGAAGTTACAATCACCTACAATCTACAGAGGTGATTGTACGGGTTGATTGAAATCGGAACAATCGCCCATTTATTTTCTGATTGGGTTTACTTTATGGTCGCGTCGACCACAAATTCGAAGCAATCATTGCAGAAACTCGCCACTATGTTTTGTACCTTTACTCTTTACACAAAACGTTCATATTTTAGGTGGGTACCTTCACTTGTACGGCCAAAAACTCAATTTCGTAATGATAAAGTAAAATTAGCTTTGTAAAATTTACACATATGATACAGTTAAATATTTTGGATATTAAGTATTATTTTGTGATATAACATTATTTTGGTTCAGTATACAGTCCAGCCAATTCAATGCTTAACTATCGGGTAATCCTTAACGATGTAAACACTTACAATAACAAAAATAACAAGTGTACGAGAATTGATATGTTTTTTACGAACACATTTGTTTGAAAATCTTAAAGCAAGTAAACCATTTAATCGTACGGTCCGAAACTAATTTATTGGGTGTACAGATTGTATAAGTTAAACCAATTAGACTTAAAAGACAGGTTAAATAAAATTGTGCTTAAATAAATTAGTTTGTAGTTAATATTTTTTCTTTACTTTACTCTTAACTCATCAGGCTATTTATCAGGGCGTTTATCTCTAATTATATTCAATGTATAAAAATTTGACTATCTTTGATATAAGTTACTCCATAAAAAACTTAATAGTTTTTTCATAAATAATGTTTGAGCCTCAATGTACAAAATGTACGATGTACAATAAACAAATTGTTTTTATAACTAGTTTGATCATAATTATTATTTCACCTGAACGATTATACTCAATAAACTCAACAGGTAAAGTTAAGCACAAAACGTTCTACATTTCTCGGTTTTTTTTGTTAGTAAAATGACGCATAATGCGGTTACAGCTACTGAATACAAACAAGTTTTAAATATTCAAAGCGTTCAGCCCTGAAGCTGACAAGTACAGTAACTACTGGGACTAAGTGTGCTTTAGAAAACCACAAGACGTGGCACACCTAATCTTATGCTATTCATTTTATGCCTTTAAAATAATAAAAACGCAAATTATTAAAAAAGTTAAATGGTCGTATCACTCTAAGAAAAAGAGGGGTTAACTGTAAATATCGATCACCTTGTGAATGATACATTAAGGTCCAAAACACTAAGTGATTTGTCATTGGTAAATGACTAGATTTGAGCCTAGGCCTTTAGTCGAGAAGTCTAGCTCAATAAATCAATGAACAGTAAATCTTAACGCTGTATTTGGAGTAAAAAATAGCATAACAAAAGCAAAATCACTATAACTATCACGTAAAACTGTTATTTGATCTTATCAAAACTGCAATTTCTAACTTTTTAAATGTTGAACATTGTAAAATAGACAAGTGTACTTCTTTGTAAATGTACGTAAATGTGGTTTCATGCTGATTCAAATAACCACAAACAGTTTTTAGCCACACTGATACGAGGCATGTTTTTTAAGTAAGTACCGTTTTTAATCTTCTCCGTTCCAGCGCTGCGATTGGCATTTTGGACATTTGCGCTGTATATGTGCATCTATTGGCAAGCCCTAGCCGGAAATTCTACAACAATTGGCCGTTTTTACATCCGGTATCGAGCATTCAAAATGGGACCGCCAATTGAGACTGCCGCCGACTGTGAAGTTCGCGCTGTAATTAGATTTTTATGTTCTAAAGGTGTGAAAGCCACTGAAATTTGTCAACAGATTAGTGAGATGTATGGCGAGAACATTTATGAGTGACGGAATGGTACACGAGTGGGTAAGGGCATCTAAAGACGGTCCCACCAACGTTCATGATGAACAACGCACTGGGTACTGGGAACAGTGACGCTGCCCAGTGCGTTGCTCATGATGGACGTTGGTGGGGCCGTCTTTAGATGCCCTTCTGTGCCCTTTCCCACCTGCGTACCATTCCGTCACTCATAAATGTTCTCGCCATACATCTCACTAATCTGTTGACAAATTTCAGTGGCTTTCACACCTTTAGAACATAAAAATCTAATTACAGCGCGAACTTCACAGTCGGCGGCAGTCTCAATTGGCGGCACCATTTTGAATTCTCGATACCGGATGTAAACACGGCCGATTGTTGTCAAATTTCTGGCTAGGGCTTGCCAATAGATGCACATATACAGCGAAAATGTCCAAAATGCCAATCGTAGCACTTCAACGGAGAAATTTAAAAACGGTACTTACTTAAAAAACATGCCTCGTATATTGTATAGCCTAAAGGTAGTTATTTTGTATTTACAAAAGTATGACATTGTTTGATTTTTTACACGATTATATATTGTGACTGTGACAATTAGTCTCGATTAATTAATGACATTTGGTAAAGACTTGGTAAGTCAGTGTATCCTGAATATAGGGGTGCAAGCTAGTCCAGTAGTAGAGCACGAGACTTCGGAGCCCGAGGTCCCGGGTTCAAATCCCACCAATCATCAATGGATTTTGTGTATGTGATAATGCTGATAATCTAGTCAAATGAATAGGACTAGCCTGAAGTAGTGTGTTAAAACGGCCCCGGGCTAGATCCTAGCGTCCTAAGATTTGAAGGTGGGACTAAAATAGTTATATATATGTATATTTAAAAAAGTATTTAATGTTGACCACATACGACTTTGCCTCTATTATTTTACTACCAAGTCTTTAGCCTTAATGAGGTAAGTTGGAGTAACTCGATTCATTTGTTTGGTGTAGTAATAGTTAAAGCTGTTAGATAACTTGTAACGATGTGGTCAGCTTGGGTTATAAAGGCTTGATGATGCTCCGCTCTCCCATCTACAACTTGCTATTTTATCGTCATTGCTCTAGACATGAACCTCAACAAATAAATAACATCTCCAAACATTTCTTGATTCAAATATTCTCCACGTTGTGTTCCTTAAACCTAGTTTTTTATGGTTACCTTATTGGTACATATTTTCTTAGATTATTTTTAGGAAACAGTCCAATCTCAAGCCTTCTTACCTAACATATACGATACAACATTTCGTTGAAAAGCATAATTAATTCTTAGCTTAATGACAAAATGGCAACTGGGTCTGGAATTGACCCCAATGGGAATCACACGCCTTAAAATGTGGATGAAAGCGCTCGGCTACACAAATAATTTGTTATGTTTCGCTGATATAAAAGATAATTGCTATCATCAAATTATCATACCATAAGTAATCAAACACAACTAAGTAGTTGGATAATGTCAATAGAAAATCGTAGAAACTGGTTGGTAAGCTCAAATGTAAAGATAAAATGTGAACAGGTTTGATTCGTTACGTTTCACTGTTGCATCCCTACAGATTGCGATCCATTTTCCAATCAATACGTTCAGTTGTATCTCCGATGGAGCCGGTATTACGTATGCCAGATGTATCCAGATGTTATATATTCAGTCAGACCGTGTATTCGACGGGCTGGCCAGGTAAATGACATTCTACCATCCCTCCCTACAAACTGACTTCTCGGCTTTGAATATTTCAAAACTGGTTCTACAAGTTTAACATTTCCTCCTCGTATGATTTATGTCTTTATTACATAAACGTATGTATTTTTTTAGGGGAAAATCTATTAAATTGGTGGTTAAAAGATAGTAAAAACAAAGTAACGAACCGAAATATTTTATATTATTCATATAGTTTATGGACTCGTATGGAAATAAACGACTGACAGACTCTTTGTGGCTTGACAATCAATAACACAAATACCCCCGCCACAGCAAACCTGCAGACTAAGGGAATTTCCATTTGACTGATAGGATTTTCTATTACATTTATTTAAATAATAATAGATTTAACACGTACCTAGGTTTGCTGCTACAGGTAATAAAGTGTTTTTAGTAAAATATTAAAAGCATAGTATAAAATAAATAAATTTACAAAACTAAATAAAAAATATATCCATAAACATGCAAATTACAATATTTTACAATATTCTCCATAAGAATAATATGGGAATTTTAAATTTACAATTCATTGAAAATTTTTCGTAGCCAATCACCGTACAAAAACGTATTAATATTCTAAATTATTTGTGTTTTTTTTAAGCTCTTTAATGAAATGGTCTGGAGAGGAATCAGGAAATTTTGCGTTTTTGGGGTCAATAATGAGAAAAGCACATTTTTACCGATTTTTACCCATAAACCCCCCTCCCCCCGTAAAACCACGTTCCAATAGTCTGATCATGCTGGTTTGCGAACTCATTCACGTGTATCCCGCCTTACACCTTCAAACCAAATTTCATCAAAATCGCACAAAAATTACTCAAGTTATCGCGTTTACGGTTACATATATAAATCTCTCATCGGTGGTTTTATAAATGACGTCATCGTTATTTCAGTATTAAATGCTAGAACTCAGAATAACCAACATCAAATTAGTTGGATTTGGATAGGCTAAACTGTCTATTAATTAAACATATTTTGTACATATTAAACATGTTTTTACCAACCAAATGGTAATATTTAATTTTATAATTTCCACAAAATCTTCAAAACTCTACTCTAAATTAATTCTATTCTACAAAAACTTTGAACAATTCCTCATACAATTCAAAATCAAAAGTCCTACTTTCATTTTACTTTTTATCCACAGCTTAGTTGGCTATTTCAAAACTCAGACAGAAGCAAATCTGCATTCCATACTTAACGCTTATGTATGGAATTCTTTATCTATGTAGAATTGAAAATAATTATGAAAGTTGGATTTTTTGACATTACTTCGTGGAACCAGGAACTCGGGTTGAAAACAGTCAAAGGCCATAGTGATGTAATTTGCCATTAAGTATTTTATATTTCATTGACACCGTTTAAAACTTTTATATTACAGTTAGGTTAGGTTAGGTTAGGTTAGGTTAGGTTAGACTCCATCATGTCAGATCATGATTACGTCAATGTCAGAAAATCGTAATAAAACATTTTATGTATTTGCAAGGGCTTACTGAATATAGTGTTAGATAAAAATACCTTCTAGGTTTATTTGGGAAAAGACATATTATCAATATTTAGAGGAATAAGAAATGACATAGACATATCAGCGAATTTAATACAGGCCTGTTGAATGTATAAGAGATGAAGTGGTTGTTTAGCCATCATGTGTATGCATTTCTGTCATCCATCCTCCACCCCCCCTCCCACCACCCTGTACAGGGTAGAAGTACACTTGAGCCTCTCTTTAAACAGTTGTCCATCCACTTTGATATGATGCATAATACCATCTTCATATGAACACGCTTATGTATTGTATGATCGTTTAAAGCATTTCTATCTGGTTTTTGTATATCAAAAACGGACAATTTTGTGTCCCTTATTGGTTTATTATGGTTTAAAATTCAAACTGAAGTTTTTGTCTAGCAGTCATAATAACCCGCGTGTAAAACATTTTTCATGTATGCTATAACGATCGGATTTTCAAATTAACCCCCTGTAAGAAACACATAAAAGGAGCGAGCTATTGGCCCCCAAAATCAGGATCGAGTATTCAGTTTCAAATTGACCAATATTCAGTGATAAGGAAATAGACCAGCTGGATTTTCAAGACGCTAAGAAAAGTTTCAAAATATAATATTAGCGAGGAAAGTAATGGGTAAAAGAGTGGATTGTTGTAAGGCATATCATATGGTAGTGTAAGATTTATAAACATTTAAATTTAGGTCTTTAAACACAAATTTAAATTTTTTTTGGTTCAAATTGGTGTATTGAAATAAGGACTCTTAACCTAATCTTATTTAGTGAGTCAAGGGATCCCCCGTCTAAAGGCGTCCTGTCTATATGTTACACATTTGGGTAATTTAGCCAGGATACATAAAATATTCAACTTCTGGGTATTCCGAAACTAAAAGTACGGAAATCCTAAGCCCAATTCTTACCATAGCTTACCACTGAATGAAACGTCATTCAAATTGTTTACCGTTGATGTATTCTTAACCTAGGTACTTCAAAAAATATAACATAGAAGTACAATAATTTTATCCGAGAATTGTTAAATGAAAACCAATATAGTTTTCGTTTGTTTTAAATTAAGATATCAATCTCCCATTGCAGTTGTACTAGACAGTAACGGTCAGAATCAGAATCAGCAGAGTCAGCAGCTTAATTCAGCAGATACTTCAGCAAAGTGCTGAAGGGCTGAGGTGCTGATTGGTTTCGTATTTAAATGAGACTAGCTTTATGGCGACCGTTCGCGTTTACTGTTACTACTTCAGAAGTTTCTAAAATCTATGTACAACTAAATCTAGACTTTTACTGGACTGATTTTATTAACTAATGGTCATTGAAAGCCCAATTCGTGTAGATTTGCAAATAATTATAAAAGTGTTATTTTTAGTGTGGTAAAAAAGTACAAATAACAAAAATAGATTAAACACTGTTTTTTTTCAAGATTCTGTTTTCAAGTTTCTATTTGTCAGCATTTGGCTGCCTTTTTAAATATTTTAAAGAAATACATAGTAGTTATTTGTAGGAATATTTAATTCTCTTTCAGAATATAACATCCACTTTGGTCAATTCGCTCCTCATTTGTGAGTTATTGTTGAATAAGCCTCTAAATTTATGGTTAGGAATTTCTGAATTAGAGATATCTTTGTTAAACTTTGTACAACTAAATCGAGACCGATTTTTTAGTTAATGGACCGCTGTAAAAACTATGAAAGTTTGGTTTTAATAAATATTTTTGGTGAAAAAGAATACATTGAAAACGGGGTTTTTCAAGTTTCTATTTCCAAGTTTCCATAAGTAGCAAACTTTACGCTGCCTTTATAGTATATTTTCAAGAAATAAATAATAATAATTTTTAGGTAATTGTATTCTCGTTAAGAACGTGGTGACGTTCTTAAAGTGGAAACCACTTTGGTCAATTTACACAGCATTTAAAAGTTATTTGAAAAAAGCTAAGCAGCTTCTAAATTTATAGTTGTTGGAAAATTATGAATTAGATACATTTGCGTTCAACTTTGTACAAATAAATTTGCAGTTATATTTGACTGATTTTATTTATTAGATCAATGAAATTCTGTATCTATGTAAATTTTAAAATAATTATGAAAGTTAGATTTTTTTACACTTATGGCAGTAATGGTTTTGCCGGTATGCATCATCTGATCATATGAAACATGTGTTAATAATTTAACAGATTATTGTATTGTTATTTCATTGATTTTTCTTTGTTTACAAGTTGTTGTTCACAATTTGCATTTGTGTTTAAAGTTTGTTCCTAGTTCTTTAATCTGTACCAATAATTATTAGTTATTATATACTGGTGTATGCGAATTTAATAACCATTAATTTCCTAGAGACCCTTGTATTTTACCACTACGGGCTCTATTGCTGGTACATAAATAAATCAATCCATAGAAATAAACTGCAACTGCGTTCTACCTCATAAAATATTTATGTAGGCTAATGCCATTTTTGGTCATCTAACAATTAACATAATTTTTTTCTACACCAGTTGAATTTTGTAACAGAGAACACTAAACTCTAAATGCCCAATCAATCTTACCCCTAGACTTCCTGATATTGGTCAATATAGAGTCTAGGCTCCTTTATATCTTTAAACTGAGATATATATGTTCTTAAAATATAAATTAAATGCACGCTATGATAGTAATATGACACGTAAACAAAGGGTGAGATCGTTAAAATGTAGCAAAGCTAATGTAGTATTTAGTATTGCCATACGAAAATGCTTCATTGAAATTATAAAAGACAAAGAGAATGAGTCAAATTTGAAAACGCAAAATGTATCTATATGATGTTTAAAAGGAGATTATAATGGGAACTGTCCTTGTATTTGAAAGGCAGTTTGCTTAGTCCTTAAAGCATTACAGTTTATGTTTTGAGGGATACGTGAAACCCAGAAAAGGGATACGAACGTAAAAGTTATTTAGGGAGCATTTAGATCCAGAATTATGTGAAAAGGTTGTAAGCAGCCCTTTAATTGCCGTATATTTATGTCGTAAACTGTAATATTATATTAAATATATTGATAGATTATTTCAAAACAATTTCTAACATTTATGTTTTTTACAGGTAAGTGGTTCATTTGATTCAATCGATGAAGTGTTGGTAAGTTTGTCTTATTTAGTTCACATGAATTTACTCAACAAATTTATCGTTTCCAGACATTTGTTTTAAGTTCGAGTTGTAATATCCATTAAGAAATTATATGTTGGTTTTATACGCATAGTTCTAGTCATGTTTTGATTAGTTACATCCTTCAACAGATTTTACACAACATTAGATGAATATATAGCAGACATTTGAATGTGTATTTACTTATGTGACCTCTCAAATCTGTGTTAATAAATCTACTAACAATACACATTTCATAAAAAAAATACTTGCAAAGCCAATGTTAAATATTTATGTAACTCGGTTATTAGTACACATAGAACCCCTAATTTTAGTTGCATATCAACATTCGCATGCATTAAATATTTTTTTCTGGCTTCGAGACATCATCCTGAGGTGGTAGAATATTGGTATTACTGAATGATGTGTTATAGTAAATGTCATCACTAGGGCGTAAAATTACTCTTTTCGACCCAAGCTGTCCGTGTGTTGCCCATGTAAGAGGCAAAACTGGAACTGAAAATGAGCGAGCTATTTGAAACATTATTTAGCAAACTTAAGCCATAAAACGAAAATACTTTTTCCTACAATCAACTGACAAAGTTGGCTTCCTTGCACTGATTATACTACAGAAAGTTGCTAATTGCTACATTTACTTACTTTTGTCGCACGCTTTTTGCCGCCTACCAGTATTCCTACCAAACAACACAAAACAGCGTCCTTTTATTATGCACGTAATCCATATACGATTGAAAATAGGTTGGCAACACTAAAGATACAACGATTACAATCAGCTGGTGCAGTTTTTTCCCATTTCGTTCAGCGCTTGGATTTATTTAGTTACACAAATAACTATTGATGTAAAGGTAACCTCTCAAAACTAATTCCAGCTTGTCTTCAATTTTGTTTATGCAAATAAACAGTTTTCTAGAAAGGGATTCGTCTTTTTCGATTGTTTTAGTGTACATTAAACTATCGATTTGTTGAAATATTGTCAAGAATGCAACAATAACCTACAAATATCTCAAATTTTACATAATTTCAATATAGGCTATGTGATTGCTTACAATCGAAGTCTACATCTGAGTTTACATTAACAACAACTGTCCTGAAATCCCTAGAGACAAAAAAGGCTTTTTACCCCCTATGGAGTAAATGAGCTAAAATAGTCACCCACAATGCATGTATTTATAACGGCTGTTTTTGCTACATTATGATGAAAAAATTATTTACATGCCCAAGAACTTTGTTCCAAGCTGTATCGCTGTCTATATATATATATTTTAAATATGTATCTGTTTCGGGGACTTCTTTCTACTCTGTATATTTAGTTAAATCAATATTTATACTTTATCGGTAAAGAAATTTTAATGAAAAAGTTATTTTTGCTGTTTGTACTTACGGACTATAGTCTATCAGCAAAATAAAACTGTAATAACATACATTTCTAAAGATACTAAACAATTGTGAAACATTCATCCGAAAATAAATTTGCAGCCAAGAGGAAGAGAGAATATTAAAAACAACGGAACATTATTCTCGACAGAAGATTCAATTTCAGTCCAAGACGCACTAAGCTCTTGTCCCATCTTCTACGTCGTTTTCCAAAGCCTGGCTGTATGTTGGGGCGATATGATATTTGTGATATTAAATATGACTTGCAATGTGTGTCACGCAATATGACGCCAATAACGTTAACTCTTCTGAATCAGTAGTTAAATTGAATAGTTCGTAAACACTCTATAACACTTATGAAATAATACTTGATGCCTCAAAATATTGTGTAGGAAGATAATGTAGACAAGATGAAAACTCTTTAATAATATACAAGCACTACGTGGGTACCAAAACGATGCAGAATTAATACAAATTTCATTTTATACAAGTTGTATAAGCCTTTTATTAAGAAAGTAGGAGGAGAGTAGGCATATTGAATCGTCGTCGTGTAGCTGCTATAATAGGCCATGGTAAGAGACTTATAGTAAGAGTATAAATCTGTATTGGCACTTTCAGTCTGTGGAAGTATGTAGTGCTTTTTTGACGCAAGCAAATAGCATACAAATGTACATTTAAATAAAAAAGAGCCAAGCCATTTTTTTGTGGTTTAATACGTTTAATATTGAAGCCATTAACACATTTACTATACGGTCTCACAGATCCCTCATACAGAAGAGTGTGACTAGTGGCAGACAACGTGTTAACACATTCACTACCAGGTCTCACAGACCCCTCATACAGAAGAGTGTGACGACTGGTAGACAAAGTGTTAACCATTCACTACCAGGTCTCACAGACCCATCATAAAGAAGAGTGTGACGACTGGTAGACAACGTGTTAACACATACACTACCTGGTCCCACAGACCCCTCATACAGAAGAGTGTGACGACTGGTAGACAACGTGTTAACACATACACTACCTGGTCCCACAGACCCCTCATACAGAAGAGTGTGACGACTGGTAGACAACGTGTTAACACATTCACTACCAGGCCTCACAGACCCCTCATACGGAAGAGTGTGACCACTGGTAGACAACGTGTTAACACATACACTACCTGGTCTCACATACCTCTCTTACAGAAGAGTGTGACGACTGGTAGACAACGTGTTAACACATACACTACCTGGTCTCACAGACCCCTCATACGGAAGAGTGTGACGACTGGTAGACAACGTGTTAACACATTCACTACCAGGTCTCACATACCTCTCATACAGAAGAGTGTGACGACTGGTAGACAACGTGTTAACACATACACTACCTGGTCCCACAGACCCCTCATACAGAAGAGTGTGACGACTGGTAGACAACGTGTGAACACATTCACTACCAGGCCTCACAGACCCCTCATACGGAAGAGTGTGACCACTGGTAGACAACGTGTTACACATTCACTACCAGCTCTCACATACCTCTCATACAGAAGAGTGTGACGACTGGTAGACAACGTGTTAACACATTCACTACCTGGTCCCACAGACCCCTCATACAGAAGAGAATTGTGATTCTTAATTATTCTTAATTAGCTACCGTCTTTCCTCAGGGTCAAACCACCAAACTTACTATGCGATTACCAGAACTAACTATTCTAGCTGCACAACATATTTTTATATGCTGTGCTGTAAATCGAAGTTCTTACAACTAAATATTTGTAAGCAGTTTTAAGTAAATAGTTGTCTTATAAATAAATAATAAAAAAACTCAAAACCGCGTCAGGCTACAAAAGAGGTGAAGAATACTTTTTACTCTTAAGTAGTTTAAGAATTACTAATTTTAAGTCAGAATAATGTATATTAAGAGGTTCAAGTAAAGTAAATTACTTGGCCTTCACATTATTCTTGGCGAAAGATTCAATGTCGTCTGAGGAAGGTCCCTCTTTCCTTTTGTCATCAACCATGCCATTTATTACAGTTGAGAATCTATTTTATTAGTGATGGAATAAAATCACCCTTAGTATTGGCAGTATCATGAAAAATACAAATCCTCCTTGGAATATGAACGTTTACCAATTACTTAGTCTACTATTGATACTATTTGATGAAGGTATACATTAAAAAAAGATTTTATTATGCATAAACAATTTCAATCGTCATCCTATTATTACTAACTCATTAAGTCAAAGTGTAGATGATTTTTAAAATTTTAAATTGATTATAAAGTACTCAAGTTTAACTCTATAAAACAAACTAAATAGCTAAAAAATACTTAAGTATCACTATCAAACTGTTTATTATGGAACTTTTTATTTATTTGAACCAGTGCCCCTGTTATATAATATATAATGCATGAAAATGAGAAGTATTTTAGTAAATTTGGAAAAATGTCGATCCGAAATGAAAATACATTTGGAGAAGTCGTAAACATTTTACAGTGAGATCGTTTTGCCCCACATTTTACGTTCGATGGGTTTAAGGTGTGTTTGTTTGTCTGCAATGTCAATGTTTTATTTTGGCGCATGAGGAGTATTCAGTTGATGGATTTTGTAAACTAAATCACAATTAGGTTTAACAATTTGGTTTAAAAAAAATCAACTTGCCTCCATGAAGTATTAGTATGATTGTGTATGTCATAAAGTATCTAAATACCAGACAAACAATTCCAGGTCTGTGTCCAACAGAGTAGAGGGGGTGTTTTAAATTCAGGAGTCTCACACTACAGGCTTGCTACCTGTGTGCGTAAAAACATTTTCCCTCATCTCCCTAAAAAAGTGTTTGTAATGCACGAATTCTTAAGTAGCTTCGAAAATTGACCCTAGAACGCATTTAGAGACGATATTTTATTCAATTTACCATATCAATGTGCTAATATATTACTGACCATAGACACCTTAAACCGTGATATTTAATAACACCATTTGAACAACTTGCCATGGCATCACACGATTATCGAACTATGATTATTTCATTCCAAATTATTTATTTTTTACCACTAAATAGCATAGTAAAAGTACGTTTACAAGTCCACTAAAACAATAATAAAAAAAATCTGATACATATACAGGGTGAATAAAAAGTCAAGACCCCCCCCCTCTAATATTTTTCCAAGTAAATATACAGAGATATCCTTTTGGTGGTCGAGAAATCTTAGCAGGAAGTTTCATTTTATCATTTTAAAAATTTTAAGTGTTCCCCTAAAAGGGGCGATTTGGAGGGCAACTCAAATATTTTAAATGTAAACCCCCTTCAACCACCTCATTTTGAAGTATTTACAAAAACTTAAAGAATGGTGAAAACTAGAGGTCGCTATCTCTTCTCTATCGAAAATGGTAGCCCGTCAAATGTTGTGGAAAATCAATGGTAAAATTGTTAATATTGGCTGCCATTTTGGATAGAGAAGAGATAGCGAGCTCTGATTTTCACCATTTTTTAAGTTTTTTTAACACTTCAAAATAAGGTCCCACTTGATAGGGGTTTCTATTGAAACATTTTTAGTTGTCCTCCGAATCCCCCTTTTGGGGGGACACTTAAAAATTTTAAAAATAAACCCCCTCCAAGTGACACCTCATTTTGAAGTGTTTACAAAAACTTAAAGAATGGTGAAAACCAGAGCTCGCTATCTCTTCTCTATCCAAAATGGCAGCCAATATTAACAATTTTACCATTGATTTTCCACAACATTTGACGGGCTACCATTTTGGATAGAGAAGAGATAGCGACCTCTAAATTTCACCATTCTTTAAGTTTTTGTAAACACTTCAAAATGAGGTGTCACTTGCAGGGGGTTTACATTTAAAATATTTTAGTTGGCCCCCAAATCCCCCCTTTTGGGGGGACACTCAAAAATTTCAAAATGATAAAATGAAACTTCCTGCTAAGATTGCTCGACCACCAAAAGGATATCTCTGTATATTTACTCGGAAAAATATTAGAGGGGGGGGGTCTTGACTTTTTATTCACTCTGTATATATTGAAGACATGTTAGAAGGTTGCCAAAATGCTATTCCATTACGCATCAAAGTCTATCAAGCACACATGGACAATCGGCTGTTCAAGAGACTCAAGGGTACTTTAGTCCTGTAGTATGGGAGGGGGGTTTGGGGGGGGGGGTAGTGGATGACACAAATGCATACACATGGTGGCTAAACAACCACTTCATCCCAATAGGCAACTTGAGTTGTCTATGTCGAAACTGTTATAGCACTTCTGTAGCTTTATTTTAGCATGTACATTTTCCACTCACCAAATTTTTTTGGATATTTTGTCCTTGAGCTGATTCAAACTCCACCTATAATCAGTTAATATTTAGGAGGGTGTGCGTCTTATTCTTTCAAAGCTTTCGTCTGGAATAAAAGCCTAATGGTACGCTAACAATAATAACAAAAAATTTTAATGAGAACATACTATGGTTTTTGGTTACTATTTATAATCTCTGTATGAAGGAATATATATATTTTTAATACGAATCATACTCAATATTAGGCCAAATAGAGTACATACAAGTATTTTTTTTGTTAATTTACAGATTTTTAAAGTTAAACTGTATTATTTCTAGTTATTTTATTTGTTTTTACGACAATAATAGCCAATTTTTTACATTAAGTGAGTATCTTCAATCATTATTGGCTCTCATTGAACTTTTGTGTATCGAATCACATATAAGAGAAGTAAGAGTGAATGTTGAGTTTTATTAAGGTGCGTGATGCCCTTAGTTACCAGAGAAGGTGACTACTCCCCAAGGATGAGGCTTTGTCCCTGAAGGAGCAACAAGAGCCTAGTTCCTGACACTGTTCTCCCTAATTTAACCTCTGTTCCTTCCTTTTTCAGCAATCTCAGTTTTTCTAAATAACTGCCTTAAATTTAAATAATTTTTATTATGTACGGGATCTATTTTTTTAATGGTTAAATAGTAATATTGTTTGTTTATTTGTTTGTATTTATATGTGTTTTTCTACGCCACCACTTTGTGTTACGTGTGTTTTTCTAAAATTGACAAGTCCTGGTTTTGATACTATAACGCCATTCGTTTATTCTTTGTTGAATAGTGTCATTAACAATTGACGGTCAAATGACGAATAACATTGATTAATGTAAGAAAGACTCAAAACACAAAATATAAATTTCACGTACGGTTTTATGACTAGGTTGGTTACCACCTTGCTTTTATGAGGCTCGAGTTTTTTGATAACATGTAACGTTTCAATGTATCGTTTGTATGTAGCTCGAGTTTTTTGATAACATGTAACGTTTGAATGTATCATTTGTATGTGGCTCGAGTTTTTGGATAACATGTAACGTTTGAATGTATCATTTGTATGTGGCTCGAGTTTTTGGATAACATGTAACGTTTGAATGTATCATTTGTATGTGGCTCGAGTTTTTGGATAACATGTAACGTTTGAATGTATCATTTGTATGTGGCTCGAGTTTTTGGATAACATGTAACGTTTGAATGTATCATTTGTATGTGGCTCGAGTTTTTGGATAACATGTAACGTTTGAATGTATCATTTGTATGTGGCTCGAGTTTTTGGATAACATGTAACGTTTGAATGTATCATTTGTATGTGGCTCGAGTTTTTGGATAACATGTAACGTTTGAATGTATCATTTGTATGTGGCTCGAGTTTTTGGATAACATGTAACGTTTGAATGTATCGTTTGTATGTGGCTCGAGCTTTTTTATAACATGTAACGTTTAAATGCATCGTTTGTATGTGGCTCGAGTTTTTGGATAACATGTAACGTTTCAATGTATCGTTTGTATGTAGCTCGAGTTTTTTGATAACATGTAACGTTTCAATGTATCGTTTGTATGTGGCTCGAGTTTTTTGATAACATGTAACGTTTGAATGTATCGTTTGTATGTGGCTCGAGTTTTTGGATAACATGTAACGTTTCAATGTATCGTTTGTATGTAGCTCGAGTTTTTTGATAACATGTAACGTTTGAATGTATCATTTGTATGTGGCTCGAGTTTTTGGATAACATGTAACGTTTGAATGTATCATTTGTATGTGGCTCGAGTTTTTGGATAACATGTAACATTTGAATGTTTCGTTTGTATGTAGCTCGAGTTTTTTGATAACATGTAACGTTTCAATGTATCGTTTGTATGTAGCTCGAGTTTTTTGATAACATGTAACGTTTGAATGTATCATTTGTATGTGGCTCGAGTTTTTGGATAACATGTAACGTTTCAATGTATCGTTTGTATGTAGCTCGAGTTTTTTGATAACATGTAACGTTTCAATGTATCGTTTGTATGTAGCTCGAGCTTTTGGATAACATGTAACGTTTGAATGCATCGTTTGTATGTGGCTCGAGTTTTTGGATAACATGTAACGTTTGAATGCATTGTTTTAGTTTCAATCATTCAAAAGTATTGATATTCATGTTTTTATATCGTTATGAAACATAAAAATGTACAGCCATTGTCAGATAACACACATTTATAAAGCCCAACCCCTGATCTTGTCACAGTTCCTCGTAAACCAATATTGAGGTTTGTATCTGTAGCGAGTAGTTTTGCTCGTGCTTTGCAATGCGGTTTGAATATATAATTCAAATGGTCTTTTATAGCCACTGCAGAAAACACCTTGTTACACCTAGTCGTATATTCTTCGCTATAAACACTTATTCTTTATTCAACAGTAAGCCTATTATCAGAGAATATTCTTAAGACCGTGTCTTTAAAATTGAGTTTGTTAGTTTTGTTCCAATTGGCCATTTTTACCGAATTTCTCATATGGGGAATCCGTAGGTCTCATCGTAAGACCCAAAACCGGGACTGATTTATTGTTTTTTTTTTTCATTTTGAGGTCTCCAGTGGCAAAAAAAACATCCGTTCAAATTCATATATATGTGTGTCCGTTAGCACGATAACTCGAGCAGAAGTGATCCGATTTTGATGACATTTGGTTTAAACGTGTAAACTACCTACATTTATTCAAACAAGTTCGAGAGCCAGCATGATCGGATCATGGGAAAGGGGGTTTATGGTGGGTTTTATGGGGGAAAATTGGTTTTTACCATTTTTGGCCCTAAAACTAAAAAATTGCAATTTCTTTCTAAACAATTTTGTAGATCTTAAAACAGAAATAATTTAGAATATTTAAGCGCTGTTGTACGCCTAACGGCTATAGAGAAAATTTAAAAAAGTCTAAATTTAAAATTCCGATGTTATTTTTATGGAGAAAATGGAAACTGTTGTAGTTTACTTGTTTATGGATATATGTTAATCAATTTCATCCTATGCTATTAACGTTTGGTCAAAAAACACTTTTTACCTTCCCCGTAGCAGCAAACCTAGGCACTAATTTAATCTAATGTTATTTAAATTGGAAATAAATATGTCTTATTTATGGAAATATTTGAGTAAAAATGTAATCAGACAAGCTGAAATTCCCTTAGTCTGCAGGATTGCTGCGGTGGGGGTATTTTATATTTTTAATAAAATAACTGTACAAGACATTATTAAGTGTTTGTTAAGTGTGTTATTAAGTGTTGTGTGTTTAAGTGTTAAGTGTTACTAGTAGTCTATTTGTATTGTTATTCTTGTTATTTCAGTATATATTTATTATCTATGTTATTTGTACAAGTATTTATTGTAAATGTAATTTATTGTAAGTGTTATTTGTTGTTAATGTTATTTATTGTAAATATTATTTATTCTTGTTGAATCATTAGGCAGAATTTTTATTATCAAATGCATGTATTTTTATAATGCCAGAGCAAATGCTATATTATTGTTATGAATATTGTTTCCATCTTGTTGTGTTGTATTAATGTAAAAATGGAGTTGTCCGTTGGTATGTAAAATAAAATAAAATAAAATAAATAAACCTACAGCCGGTTTTCCATTGTCGGGTTCACTACTGCATTTATATATTTAAAACGCTTTCTAAATTAATTAATTGTACTTAAGAAAGAATACACTAGTATAAACACAACACTTTGTTTAATGTTTCCAAGGGAACAATAATTCTTATAAGCTTAACAATGTAAGTTTTAAAGCGTGGGGAAAAGCCCTAATGTATTATATTTCAACAATGACATTTTGAAACCTCCTAATTCGTAGAACAATATCATTAATATCTACAGCAATTGGTGCACCCTTTAGTTACTGCCTAACAGACAAACATAGATATGTACTCAAATATGATTTTGTTTCTAAACTTGTGTATGTAATCATAAAGACTTGTCTTAACATTTACGTGTAGTTAAATGACTTTAAAACACCACACGATGCAAAATATAATCATTATTTTTGTAAGGTAACACAGTACTTTCATTGTTATTCAAACCTAATTTTAACCTTTCCCACATTACTGTTAACTGTGCAAATATACATTTTTCAGTTATTTTGGTACATAGAGAATGAAACCGAAATTAAAATTAAAACACCTAACGCAAAATGTAATCAAATCAATAACAGAAAACACACCTGGTTTACCAATTATTTTGTTTAATCTGATACTGGATATGTTGATTCTGTTAAAAATTGGATAACAGTTATCTTAAGAGTAAAAATAGGGTTGGAGAGGTTTGAAAGATAAGTGAATAACATTATCTTTCACATTATTCTTGACAAAAGATTCAATTTCATCCTAGGAAGCACAGGCCCCCTCCCTTCTTTTCAACATTACGAAGCCGTTTTATTAAAGCTTCTTTTATTAATTTTATTACTGAGTACCTTTATAACGATGGCTAGATGAAACAGCTACTCAATCATATAGTACCTATTAAAAGATGGGAATTTAATATTAAACATTACCTTTAAAACGTACAATAGTTTACAGTTTCCATTTAGATCCAATTTAATGGGGATTCTGAGTGAGGATACCAAAATAACCTCTTACCTTTTGTTGGGATGACTGAAGCTGTACTCATTGAAGTCCATCAGATGTGGATCATTCTAAATGTATTATCACTTATTTTTAGCTTGCCAATATTTTGTAAGGTGAGTTAGGTTGTTAAACTATTTTTGATATAATTGAATGAACGAAGTGAATTCTCATACTGGTACGAAATGCATCTCTTTGAAACGCGAAAGCCTTGAGAACGACTATGTATATCAACTTGATGTGTTGTACAAAGATTTTGTAGCATAATATCTTGCGAATATTAGTTGTTGAAGAATATTTATTCTGTAGTAAAACTTTTATAAAAACATTTTAATTTTCACCCATAAGAATAATATTACCATTCTGCCTAATCAGCTGATATGAATATGGTCATTGTTAACAAATTGTTTGTATGTATGGAATGGTATCTGTTCATTCTCATACGTGACTTCGGAGCGTACTCCTAGTCTAATAATATTATGTTCTTGTTTAAACAATTTTTATCATTCTTGTCTGTTATTCCTTCTTCAACCCTCACTATTCTTTACCCTCACCTTATTATTTTCTTATCTATAACAATACAATAAGAATAGCATAAATCAGTAACTAACCAAGAACTAGTGATAGTTTATGATGGATAGCATTAGTGTATTTCAAGACAGTTAAGACTTGCGTTCCACTAACACGTAAAACCAGCATATTCTTAAATATTACAACCTCTTCTACAATTTATTTCTACTACGAATTATAAAACAATAGCATAACTTCCCTCTCAACCGTCTACTAAATTGTTCTTGTTAAATACTATTACATTCTATAACTGGATGTTTCTCTAGACAGCTTTTACATACTTCAGATAACTCTCTTTTGATCATTTTCCGTACAAAAGTGGGAAAACGAGTTTTACGATGATTTTTTTTATATTTCGTACAAACTATCAAATACGTAAAATCGTTAAGATTAATCTCACGTATAAATCTTTGGACACAATTTTGAATCTGAATTCACCACAAGAGTAAACTTACAATGGAGGTTTCAACAAAGTCGTCACTAAAGCCCAAACTGCCGATCGATAATTTAATTTGCCGTTGTAAAGAACGTTATTTGTTTTCCTCCCTGTTATTTAACGAACAGAAGTCCTCGCATTCCAATTAAAACTTAATTACAATGTCTCGTTACCAAAATAATTGTATGTTTAAGTATATTACATTGGAATTGTTATAATTTTTTAAAACTGCATATTTATAAGTTTTTGGTTTGGGCCTTGGTTATATTAATAGCCTAAGCCCAGTTTCCAAGAGCAGTTGAAAAATTATTAAAATATTATTTAACATTAATTGATTACAAATATTAATCCACGTTATACGTATTTATATTTTGTTTTGATAGACATAAAAGATTTTTTGAAGGGAATTTTAACTTAACTTTGTTCCTTATCTACAAACGACCCTACTTTAGGTTTCCTGAGTTTTTATTTCCGAGAAATATTATGATAGAAGAACGAATCTGTAAAGATTTTCGTAATAAATGGATACATGTTTTATTTAGTCTGAATACACAATTATCTGCACTTTTTTCAATAACACAATAATTATCTTTTAGTATAGTTTTTTTGCGAAGAAATTGTAATCACAACCGGCGTCAGTGAATGTTAGAATTTAAAGCATTTTTTTCGAAGTCACTTTTAGGATCTTAATTCTTTTATTTTCACGAAGAAAGGCGAATCAAGATTCAATCCAATTTAGAGTTTTAAACACTTGTACTCACTAAGGTTTTTTGGATTAGCCATAGAACAGTGAGTACGAGTGTTTGGGAGGATGTAATCATAGCGCGCTTTAAATGTGCAAGTTCTACAAACGCTTTCAACTAAATACTGGGTATTGCCGATTTAGAATTGGTTCTTAAATATTTTAACACATTAGTAACCAAACCCGGGGCTAGACAGTTCACTTACCATACCTAAAATACCAAAAAGTAAGTAGTCTTAACCTTTGACTGTTGGTAGAAATATAATAGCCCTTCTTAATGTCGAAGCTGTTGTCACTAAAACACTAACATAGTTGAACAGAGCCAACGACAGAATGATCTATTGTCATTTACCAATATCTGTCTTATACGCCAACTTTTAAACCAAGCCAAACCGAAGTGAAAACTTAGTAAACTATAGCATTTGTTATGCCTCATCAGCTAACGTAGTACCAAAATCCAAGAACAAATTATTATGTAGATTATAGTACACATTGAGAGTGGTTTATGCAATCATGTTATGTAAATAGATTTTATGTTTACTTCAGTATCCGAACGTCAATTGTCTTTATCAGCTGTTGGCGAATCCTAATACAGGTTGTATGCCCTTCTGATACTTTGGTGTGTAGCGAGGTACGCCGTGCCTGCAGATATAAACTTTGGGGTCCAGGTACTGGATACAGCCGTCTCCTAGCAACCGGCCACCCTCTCCCCCCCCTTGTGACCCCGACTGTTCAGGTCACGTGACAAATACTGGCGTAATTGGGTCATGGTGATAGTGGACTTGGGGACTACGCCTGATGATGAATTGAGCGGAGCGAGCGAGTTGAGATTAGGTCTTCCGCAAATGATGTAATCGCATAACGCAATAACTGCTTTAACAGAACCAAATTTACCAAGAGAATGTATTTTCATAAGTGAATCGTAATTTGATAATGCCTATACAATTTGAAACTAACCCAAAAGTTATAATTTTTTACTTTAGGCTTATGAGTTTCCATGATGGTTACCGATTAACGACGTAAATGTAAACAAAGAATCGTATGTTTATAAACCAATCAATGTCCGATTTAAGTCAAGTGCAAAGGAACATATAGGCTACATATGACGAAGAACACTAAACGACAAATTACTGTGGAATAAATATGAGTCTAGAGGAAGTGGTAGGGCAGATATAAATATATGTATTTATTTTGGTAGCCAAGTATGCACTTAAGATCAGGCTGTGATGGACCTGAGAAATTAGTAATTTCCTATTGTATTGATTTATATAGCATTGCTGAAAGTTAGAGCTATCGAGAGCTTGCTGATTGAGTAATTTTCTATTTGAAAAGTTACAGCCATAATCAAGAACAGTACATGTACAGTAAAAAATATGAAAAAGGCAAGATTGTTTGTATTACAAGGTTGAAAATGAATTAGATTCTCATATTATTAAGTATTGCATTTATTATGAAATATTATGAAAAGTATTATTAATCTGTTAAATCGTAATTACTAAAAAAAAAGATTATTTGTTTACATCTTAGTTCGCTCCCATCAATTGGCGGACCTGAGACCACATACCCAGGTTATTACATTCCCAAAGTACAGTAATGGCTTTCGGATTATTGGCTTTTTAAGATGAAATAATTTTAAAATGGAGAAAGAAAGTGGTGTTCTGGGCCGTTTGCGTAGGGCTACGCCTTTTGTTTTATGCAACAAATTTTACAGAAGGAAGCCTTAAATCTAGTAAAAAACTGTAAGCTGTGAATATAATACTTGTGACACGTTTCTTTATTTTAGTCTATACAACCAATTAATTATTTATTTATTTATTATTATTGGGATTATTTATTTGTTATTGATGTTAATAATTAGTCTATAGTGTAAATCTTATTGTTTTTACTTATGCTGGTAATGAACTTGATCCCCAACCACAGCACATTTGGGGATCTATTTCAAAATATAAATTTGTATTTTTCTGTAATTATTTTGTTTTTGAAATAAATTATGTTTCATTCATTCATTATGTTTTTACAAACTGCTTGTAAGTGTATTTTGGGATTGAGCATTCCGGTCCGTATAATGGGTTCCGGGTAAATATATCAGTTTCACAGTAAGGCTTAGAATTCCTGTGGTTTATTTAGTATAAGTTAGAACGTTTATTCTGTTTAGCATAAAATTACTAATGATTCTCATTCCATGTTCCCTATTTTATTATTTACAAGTAATTTGGTTTCATACAACGCCAATGGTTTACATGTTAACGAAACTTTGTAAGCTTCTCGTTCATTTAAACCATGGAGATGGTTTAGAAATGGTGTAGGTGAAAACTACTAAAAATTTAGTTTAATAAGTACGTAAATATTTAAAGTTTCACAAAGTTAAGTATCTTCAAATAAATACTATGATGATCTTACTGTAAGAGCAATATGAGTGTGGAAGTTATTGGTAAAGGAGTATATGAGAGACGAACTAAGGATAATAAAGGAAACAGAGATCGGTTTAACGGTTTGGATAGGAATTAGTAAATACCACTTTAGCTTCACTCTGCTATTTGGAGCTTGTCCAACATAAGATTGCTCCTCTACAAGATTTATCTTGACTCCACAAACATTAAACTGTTGCTTTATAATAGATAAATGTATAGCCAAAAACATTAATCAGATTTTGCACTGCCTTAGAAATGTGCTTGATTTTTTTCGACTAAATTCAACATGTTATAATGAAAAATTTTATGCACAGAGAAGTATAATAAGAATATTAATATTAGTAATATTTATAATACTTCTCTGTGGGTTATAGTTTTGTATCTCTCGTAGCTCTTTGCAGCTCTTCGAAAACCGTTATCGAATATATGCAACTTGAAGCAGCGAGATAAAATACAATTAGCTGTGTTATGTGTTAAGCTATTTACAATTTCATTTTAAATGCATCCCTTTACCTTCTTTTCTTTAATAGTTAAAGTACCCATTGTCTCTGAAGCTATAGGCGAAGATGTTATATGAAATATCTGTAAGCAGGTTTTTTACTCTTAACGGTCTTCTAAAGATCTAGTAATCTACTAATTGATTTTCGTGAAATCCATGAGGTTTGCTAATTTTGGTAAAATTGTTTATTCCCATTTATTTACAGGTTGTGGGAGTTAGTTACAAAATAATTACAGATGGCGATAACTTAATAAAACTCTAGGTAAATACAGTACTAGGTAAATCTTACGACTGTTTAGTCATTCATTGCTTGCTGAAGGCCCGACCTGATGTATACTGCAACAACTACTGGCTGCTACATGGTACCATAGATAAAAGGAGTATAAAAATACTCGTAGTATACATAGTATAGACATGTCTATACTCCTTTTATCTATGATGGTACGTACTAATCGTTACTGCAAGGAATTTAGAACATCACACAAAATAAGTGGGTAGGTGGGCATTTGAGATTTTAGTAAACATAAATAGACGATGTGAGTGATTTATGTAAACATTCACGATGTATCTTGATGTTGAAAAACCACTGAGGAAAAAATCCAAAGGAGATATTTGACAATGGTTGGTTAAAGTTTGAATTTTTCTAACTGAACTGTAAATAGTTTACTGATTTAAACGGGTAAACATACGTTTCCAAATAGAAATACCACTACTTAAAAAGCCACTTTAAACATTATTGATATTTTCATGTTGTATATAAGCTACATATACAATATGTAACGAATTTTGTTTTGCGTGTAGCGTTTCCGTACAAATATGTTCAATGAGGTAGTGTAACAAGAACAACTCGTTGGAAGAACGATAAAAGAACGAGTTGTTAAAGGAATTGCCCTCAAGAGGGTACTTGCAACAATAAAATATCTATTTCGCAGGAAAATTGTTTCTTGCGCTCTTGTAACTTGTAATCTAGCAAGGAAATTAGTTTTACGAATTCAGTTCAACAGTTGTTAGCTACAGTTGCCTAAGTGGGGAAGTGTTGGGAGGTGAGATGTGTGTGTTCTCTCTGCGCCTATGAAGATATCGGTAGTATACAAATTAGGTATTTGGTACAGTAGTAGTATAGTAAGCAATCTGGAAAATTATTTATTTATTATTTGTGCAATGATCACTCTAGCATCACTCTTTCAGTTGTTAGTTAAGTAATCACTGTATGTTAATTCATTATTTAATTGTATTGCATCTTTGATCTCTGTTAGCTATCTTGTACACATGTGCCATTAGTACTAATTATTATTCACTGTATTGGTTAAATACCGTTTGAATGAATAAATAAAATGCATAACAATAAAGTGCACAAAATCACAAATTATTTAAACCTGGATAAATTTAAATGCACAAACTACTTTTAAGCAAAATTTGCAAGATTTTTCTTCGTAAGGACCACACGGAATTGTTTAAAGGAATATGATTTCAGCTTTTGTCTTGTAAAAGGTAAAATTATTTATTTAAGTACAAATAGCTCACAGCTTACCACCAACCCACCACTTGTCCGCAATCCGTGTAAGTATTATTATTTACTGAATCATTGTTAAATGTTTCTGTTCCTTGTCTTCATGTTTCGTTATGTCCATGAGGAATCTCCACAAGCCTAATGATGTAAGTTACAATAGCTTGTTAATTAATTAAAATTAACCATAGCAGAAGTTTACTTGACAGAATTGTACGTGTGGTCCCTCTTTATTATGAACGAGATCACGAGGCCAAAGATTATAAGTATACACTTGAGAACAAAACACACATTGAATTACTTACAGTTCGCTTATCTTATTGACTTCGAGGAGTGGAAGATGATGAAACAGACAAAAACAAAAACTTGTTATATTCTAATAACGATATTTTAGTCTGGCAAAGACTAAAAATTTAAATTTAATTAAAATTTTTGTTTAATAAAATTCTCAACATCCGGAGAACACATGCGAAAATAGAAATTTTACTTATTTCTCAGGTAAAAAAGGTTTAAAAACAATATTGGGGCAGAACAAATAATGCCTTATCTTCCCTCAGATTGAATTATCCTCACAGTTCGGCTTTCTGCTAACCAAGTTACTTGTGAGTGGTAAAATAAAGTCGTCAATTAATTTTGTTTCTAGGTGAACATGTTTAACTATTTTTCAAATTAGTTAACAGTATATTGTGGCTGATAACGAATAAATTTAGACGCAGTATCTAAAAGGTTAAGTAGTATTAGTTACATATCTTTTTTAATTTTATTTACACTGAAGGATATACAGGGTGTTTCCAAATTGTCTGGACATATTTTGTGGACCTGATCCTTGGGATAAGAAAAACATAAATGTCATATAAGTATGTGTCTAAAATGAATAGATTTCCGTTTGTTGGTATTTTTGCGATTTTTAAGAATTATTTTATATTTTGGGCATTTTTCAAGATATCAGTTTAAAAATTAGTATAAATGTGTATTTTAGTAGGTAAAAACAGCTTACGAAGTTTCGTTCCAATATCTCCAGCCGTTTCAATATGGCGGCCATTTAAAGTATTTAATGCCCAATTTGACGAAAACCGTAAATATTAGGAAATTTGTTTTACAATTGAAATAGATTGTGAATTTTGATAGAAATCAAATGAGACCTTGTTTGTTAAAATCGGATGACAAACAACCGAGTTATTTTTTTTCTACATTCGGTTACGCAATATAATAGGACTACCTTACTGCTCTGTAAACTAACAAGTAATAATAAACAATATGGAGTTCTATTAAATTGCGTAACCGAATGTAGAAGAAAACTGATAACTCGGTTGTTTGTCATCCGATTTTAACAAACAAGGTCTCAGTTGATTTGGATTAAAATTGTGAATCTTTTTGATCTGAAAAATTTACAGCTTTCATGAAATTTTGCATTTAAGTTTTTAAATGGCCGCCATATTAAAAGGGCTTGAGCAATTGGAATGGAACTTTGTAAGATCTTTTTACCTACCAATATACACATTTATACCAATTTTGAAATTTCTATCTTTAAAACTGCTCAAGATATAAAATAATTCTTAAAAATCACAAATAGACCGACAAACAGAAATCTAGGCATTTTAGACCCATACTTATATGGCATTTTATGTTTGTCTTAGCCCAAGGAACAGGTTCACAAAATATGTCCAGACAATTTGGAAACAGCCTGTATTAAGTAGGGAAATTTAGACCTTTGAAACTAACCTGAAATCTATGTATAAAATACAAATATTATTATTTTGTGCACAATTAACTAATTTTAAATTCGATTAGTAACAAAGAAATTTGACTATTTTACTTTATTTTTTTAATGTACCAGTGTCTATGTTTGTGATTTTACTTTTTGCATTGTTTATAATGTTACTTTCTACAAAATAAATAAATTCTTTGTCAAATTCCTATAACAATATACTACTCGCATCTATATTTTAGTATCCGTGATAGATTATGAATGTGTTTTTATCTTATAAAAAATAACCACTTTTGAAAATTAAATAAGATTAAAGGTTTATAAAATGAGTTAACAAAAGGCGAGAGAATATATTTTAGGTAATTGCAGTTCAAATCAGCTTATCCACCAAAATGGTTTTATCTATTTAAATCTAATCTGTACGACATTCTTCATGTTGGTTCCTTTTACAGTTTCCTCAATCTTGCAACACAAACCCCACCTCATCATGTGTACGGCACGTAGGCTAGGGACGTGCTCTCTGGGAACAACCTTGTATGTATCAATTTATCACACCACACAAGTTCCTTCTCCTTGATTTGTTCTAGCAGTTTTATGTCTGAGTATTGAGTTACACTTAACGAATTTGATATTGTAAGCTAATTGACGGAATCCTCATGATAATACTTAATTAATTATAATGGGAGAGAATTGTTTTTTAAGTAAAAAAATTTAATCTTTAAATAGGCATGAATACAAGACAAAAACAATTACAAATACAATGAGATATTTTTTACGTCAAAACAAGCTCACATGTTGGTATTACTGTTATTTACTTCATTGCCGAGCAGTTAGTATGAATTATTCCATGGATATCTAAGGATTAGGTTCGAACACACGTGTGGAACGGGTTAACAAATGTGTAAATATCGGTTAAATAAAACGCGTTATGTTGACTTTTAAGTGTGCATAAGTGTTTATAAATATATATATAAAAACATTTCCTAAGTGGGATTTATTGTTAATACTGTATACATACTGCTGAAGATGAGCTATAATGGTCCGAAACATGTACAGCATTAAAAATTACTAAGTTTGACACCTTACGCATACCTACGTAAGTATATTTTAATCTTTAATTGAATATTTTCAGTGGCTAAACTGTTCAATTTGAAAATATTTATTAATACAAATAAATAACACTCACTTCTATTATTATTTTAACAACGAATTCATTTTTAGGTTCGATGGGTAAATAAGTAGATATTGTATTCATGAAACCTCTTAAAATATACTTCACATTGTTAAAGATTAGATCGAACATTGAATGTGTTAAATGAGGTGGAGGATCTATTGATAACCAGTGAAATGAAATCCAGGGACATTACTTGCTATCAAAATTACAGCTATTGTTACACCTTGTTGGATTAAAATAGAATGTTAAATGTAGGTGTTTGCTCGAATATTTTCTGTTAACTAATGGACTTATCGTTAGTAATTTATTCAAATTTCCTGGATTTAAAATTTTTACCTAAACAAATGGCAAAATATTGGCAAAACTTTAAGTATATACTGTGTACTAGAGACATGCACCACGATGTCATGAAGTTCTCAAATTGCAGCAAAAAGCAGTACGTATTTTAACTTCTAGTAAAAGAAATGACCATTGCAAACCTCTGTTTGTCAGCACCGGTATCATAACAATTGTCAGTCATTACATTTTTTTTGTCAGCCGACCATGTGAAGGCAAATCTACATAAATTCCCTACAAGAAATACTGTCCATAACCATGGTACAAGACATCGCTCCGACCTGGACATACCGTTCTGCCGGCTGTCTAAAACCAAAAACTCTTTTCCAACGCTTGCCCTGAAGATTTACAACCACCTGCCTACGTCAATCAAAAACCAAGGGTAAACGGCCTTTCGTACAGCCCTAAAAGCTTGTTAATGGAGAAACCATACTACAGCCTACAAGACTATTTTAATAAGAAACTTTAAGTTAATAAGGATGCGGTAAAATCCTCCACCACCAAAGTACTTTTAACATAGTTCATATTTCAATCCATGGAAGTTTTTGTGTATATAGCCTAGTGTAAATAGAAAATTGACGCAACCTATCCGGCTCTGCTGGTCTCGGTCAAGGAGGAGGTAATTAAAAGGTAATTTAAGGTATAGGATAGCTTGTTGATAAATTTGCCGTTGTGAGCATTAAAATTAATGGTTAGCATTTTTAAATAAACAAAATGTACAAACAGTATAATGGTTTAGTAAACTAAAAAGTTACTGACAAAGAACTAATATAATTCACAGTATATGGCTGCTCTAATCTAGAAGAGATGATATTTGTAAAGCGTTATTAATAGTAAATTAAGACGATAAGTAATTCAACTCCAATTTTTAGGGGGGCGATATCGATATATAAATCCCAAAGCACCCATAAACTTTTGAGAAAAAGTCACACCCCCATAAACCATATACTTAAAATGTTCGTCATGACGAGAAACCTTGTTCAAAACTATCCATTATTACATAAATTTCCCTTTAAGGTCGTAATTCCTTTCTAAAGGAATTTTCCATACACCTAATGTTAACAATACCCCAGCTGTACTTACTCTAGCAATAATATATTCTCACTGTTTACTCACAAGACGGTAAATACATATATAAAAGATGGTAAGTGGTGATCTATTACGAGTGGACACTCCAATTATCATCAGAGATATATCATAGGCGAATGAAAAGAATCTCAAGGGGGTCCCTTATATACTATTGGCTACCGGAAGTGCCGGCCGAGAAGATTTTCTATAGGTACAACTGAAGTTCAAATTTACTTGTTCATTAAATAGCTTATTTTAATTTTACATTTTCCCTTATAAATATATAATTACTAGCAGAGTACCCGTCCTTCGTACGGGGTTGGCATATAAGAATAAAATGCTTATTGCAGTTATACTCAAGCTTTGCGTTTTCAATGGGGGAGGACACAGTTTGATAAAATTTGCTTCTTTAAATTTACGGTATACACATTAACCATAGCCATAATATTATACCACTTCACCTAAATAACAGATAAAAAAAATTAAAAATTTGCAAAATACCACAAATTATTCATGAAATAAAAAACATAAACATTACTGTAAAGAGTCCTACTTTGACAGTTCTCATTGCGTATCACAGCTTTTGTTGCTGCTTAGTTCAAAAGGTTCAACTTAGCTGTTTTCATAAATACAAAAATAAAATAATAGTGCTGCACCTTGTTGGTAAATCTTATAACTTTTTAATGCTTTTGCATATCATAGAACCAACTTTTTCAGTTGAACAGCTGACAAAATTATTTAATTCCATATAAATATGAATACTCAAAAGGTTAACATGGGGAACTACAGAGCCACTGGGGTGGAGCCCGAAAGGATTTTTGAGATCAGAATATGCCTTTATGTTAATCGGGAATGTGAGCTATCATCGTGCCAAATTTCAGCCCAATCCGTCCAGTAGTTGATGCGTGATTGAACTTCAAACAAACACACAAACTGTCACATTTATAATATTAGTAAGATAAGATTTCCAAGTATTCATTACATTTCCTTTCTTACAATTATTTAAAATACATACAATTTCTTCCATTTTCTCTAATAAGTGGCCATTTTGTAACAAATGCGACGTTTGATCTTTCCGGTTAGTTTTTTCTCCATGCAGAGACGCGGTTTTTGAAATGTTTAACAAAGTTTACAGTTTTTCCTATTTAAATCTATCACAATTTATTTTGTAAATATCCGAAGCGTCATATTTGTTTCATTCTTCTCTTTATGGATGCAATATTTTACTCAAGGTGTTCTGAGTCCTGGGGCTATCGATACCCCATATTTCTTGAATCTCTTAGTGATCCTTTGTGTCCTGAGTCCTGTGTAACTAAATGTAGCATATTTGGGGCTTTCTACTTTTATTCCTTCCAACGTTGTCTTGTGAAGGAATTTTTTCTGGCTCTCCATTTTTCGTCTCATCTATATATTATTGTTACTCGTATATATTATTACTAGTGTTATTTGGCGTATTTTTGAAGAAGTTATTTAGCAATACATCGCCAAACACTCCTTATTTTACAGATAGTAATTTAACAATGGGATACTATTCCAACTACACTGATAAACTCTCCCAGCAATTAATCAATTTTATTTTACCCCACCAACGATCTAACTTAATTTCCATTTTAGTTTGTGTTTAGTTATTTGATATTCAAATTTAATAAACATTTATGCGAACGATTAGTAAAGGTATAGAATGTGCAACACTATAACAACTAAATTCAAATCACCTCAATTATGCTAATCCACATCATCGTTGGCTATCGGTATAATTGCTCTGTTAATAGACAATGTATTTGTAGTTTAATTTTAGAGTCAAATTACACATTTTATCCTCACATTTTAATATGTTAATTTTAAAATCATACTATTATCATATAATGAATACAGTTTTGTAATGATTTCGTGCGTTTAATCAAATTGTACTTTAAACTTGCAAACAATTAACGAGAAACAGCTTCGTTGGGAGTGTTAAGTCCTAATGAACCCAAACTCAAACTTGCTTGTACAAGTTTCGAGGGTTGTCGGAAACGTGATGTGCAAGTTAAGTTGTCATGGTGTGCGTAACAAGTGATCGATTTATAATTAGTATAGTACAAAAAATATAATATAGTATGATAGTATTAATATTTAGTATAGTATAATAGTATATTTAGTAAATTATTCGTAAAATAAACCGTTCAAAGGTTCTAATGTTGAAGAAATTGTTTTATTTATCAAATTTTTAATGTATATTTCATAAGGTACAAGAATTACTGACTTTTTCCAATGACTTTGTACTTAAAGTTCTAAAGGAAATAAATTGATCTTATGTCTTATGTCTTATGTCAAGGTTTGTGAAAGAAATATCTCCTCCACTCCTTGAAATCTCATTATATATTTTAAAGTCATACATAATCTTAGATCATTATGTAGAGCAGGCTGACTTCTATAAAGGGAAAATGAGGCAACAAAATGATAATAGATATTACTCATAGCCCAAAAACGGACATCATCTATAACTTGGAATAGGGAATATAATACCTTAAATAAAACATACTCCCTTAACCCTTGTTGATTAGTCTATGACAGTTGTAACTCACATTTTGAAATCATTAGGGTTGATGGACATACTACAAGAATAACACCCAGGAAATTTCGATCACTTGAGTCGCTTATTTCCGGATTTTGGGCTCGGACTACGATAAACCCGAGCTTTAGAGTCTAAAGCTTTACCGTTTAAGCCACAAACGAATTGTTCCTTATTTATTTGTGTGGTCCTTAATTATAAGCAGGAAGGTTTCCTGAGAGCTGCCTTTGTTCGTCGAGGAGCGACGAGTGGTTAGTTTCCGTCCTGACCCAATTTGTGTCTCCATCTCGGCGGAATGTGCTAAGAATAGTAAACAGTATAGTCTGTGTTTCGTTCTACATTGTAGCTTTTGAACTGTTTTTATTACTGCTTCTTGTAGTGGTCAAAACGTAGTAAAAAATAGATTGGTATTGGTATCCTTGTTACCTTGTTACCCTTTTGAGAGAGCAATTCAGATATGTTTCAAGCTGACCTGTCTATCCTATTACTGACTAAGATAATCTTATTCTTTAGCCAGGACATTAATTATAATCTCGATGATAGGGGAGGGGGGGGGGTTCATATTGCACTTTTGACACCATTTATTGCAATTGCAAATTATTAGAAATGCAGAAAATATAAATGCTTTATATCAATTTAGTAAGACAACGTAGTACAGAACATGTGAATGCAATTTAAACAATGGACATATGAGCTCTAAATACAAATAATTAAAATAACACCAATGAGCTGACAAACTATTATTTATATTGGCAAGCACCAAAACCACTCAGCTGCATATCTATGTTATACATTTTATTAGATTGTATTATATTACAAAATATCTGGCAATGCGTACAAGGAAACATGAATAATTTGACAAGTAGACAGTGCAATCTTCTACAAATACTGGAAAATATTATCCATTAAGCTGGGTTTTCCTAGCAGCGGAATCGGCCAGCGGAGAGAGGAACGCGGAGAGCGGAATTGAAATTAACATGGCATTCCGCTCCGCTTCTAGGAAAACAGAAACATTAAATTGACGCCGTTGGAGGCGGACTCCAAGACAAGTGGAGTCCGCTCTCCGTGTTCCTCTCTCCGCTGGCCGACTACGCGCCTAGGAAAACCCGGCTTTAAAGTTTTGAATAATGCTGTATGTTAGACTAGTCAAAATATATAATAAAATATACTTTAAAAATTTATGCATGTCTTAAACTAGGACAAATTTTATTTTCTATGTAACTTTTGATATTTTATATAAACCATTTATATATTTTTAAAGATTAAAAAACTTTTAAAACTAGAACAGCGTTTAAAAAGACCATCGGAAATAGAAAAAAAATTAAATTATCAACACCCCTTCACTTTAAAAATGAACAACGTAAAAGGATTGTTAGAACCGGGGTCGATTTAACCCTAGGCTAAGAGCAACGCTGTCTGGGTAACTAGGGAAATCCATTATTACCACTCGGGGTATTTTTGTTAAATCTACTTATGATTCCAGTATAAAGCTTTTCGCAGTGAATACTAGCTTTTAAGTCATTAAGATAGTGTAATAACATACTTTTCAGAGTTAGAATATAATGAAGCTAAAAGTTGCTTTGGTGTTTTTTCAACCCTCGCTCATTTTGCGACTTCGGTTTCGCCTCATTCGTAAAACTTAAGCTCGGGTCGAAAAGAGTCGCCTTACGGCCTAGTGATGAAATATACTATAACCCTTTTAAGGATAAAGATTTTTTTGCACAATCAAGATACCAAAATGTTTTGAAAGAGAATACTGTACCTATTTGTTAAATTCTTACCAATGTACATAATTGCCCGAATTAGAACAACGTGTTTAGGTTTAGACTAGCAACCGATGCGATTCTCACGTGGTGGTTAGCATCTCTGATTTTAAGTTGAAAATTTAAGCATATTTGATTTATTATCCAAATGTTTGCAATCAAATTGTATGGCCCACATGATGAAGGGGGACAAAACATTGTCAGCATTTTAGAAACGCAGAAAAAATAGTTTGAAAAGAGTCGTATAATGTTATACAATTCGTGAAAAGAAATCACTGTACGTACTCTTATTTCATTGAACAGTGGTAATGAACTCTAAAATAATTTCACTAACGAAATCTTCAAATTCCGCAGTTCAAATTTACTATAAAGTTAATTAGTTGCTGGAGTTGAAAGGAGTCCATTAATAAAGACCAAACTGACGATCGATACTTTAATTTGATGTTCCAACGAGCTTTATTTGTTTTGCTCGCTGGTGTTTAGAGTGCGGAAGTCAGTCCTTTCATTCCAGTTAAATAGAATTATGGGATGAAAACAGTTTAGTGATTGGTTTTTGCTGATCACACAGGCAGTATGGTAGTACTGTAGGTGAATTACATATTGATTTTTATATCTGAGTAATATATGATACTTATTTTTTTATCAGTACTATATTTTAAATTAGATTTAGAATGTAAAATAACTTAATGTTATACCATCAACATACATTTTATATTTCACATTGAGCATATGGATTTCTACTACTACATTGCATACTCAAACAATGAACTCAAATCTATCTGCACTATACTATCTGCAGCATAATCACTTATTTAGGTTGACAGAGCCAAAATATAAAAATATATGTATATCTTCCTACAATTTAGTTTCAAATTCACTTTAATTTCCAGTACACGGTGATTTGGTTAGGAACAGTTCTAATTACAAGGTGATTTGGGTAAGAACAGTTAGTTCTAAGTACACGGTGATTTGTGTAGGACCAGTTCTAAGTCCACTGTGGTCTCGGTAGGAACGGTTTTAAGTTCTCGGTGGTTTGGGTAGGAACAGTTCTAAGTACACGGAGGTCTTGGTAGGGACAGTTCTAAGTACACGGTGATTTGGGTAGGGACAGTTCTAAGTGCACGGTGGTCTCGGTAGGAACGGTTCTAAGCACACGTTGGTTTGGGTAGGAACAGTTCTAAGTATATGGTGGTCTCGGTAGGAACAATTCTAAGTACACGGTAGTTTGGATAAGAACAGTATTAAAAACACGGTGATTTGGGTAGGAACAGTTCTTTATACATGGTGATTTGGGTAGGACCAGTTCTAAGTTCGTGGTTATTCGGGTAGAGACAGTTCTAAGTACACGGTGGTCTCGGTAGGAACCGTTCTAAGTACAAAGTGGTTAGGGTAGGAACAGTTCTAAGTACATGGTGATATTTGGGTATGGCCAGTTCTAAGTACAAGGTGATTTGGGTAGGGACAGTTCTAAGTACACGGTGGTCTTGCTAGGAACAGTTATAAGTACACGGTGGTCCTGATGGGAACAGTTCTAAGTACACGGTGGTCTTGCTAGGAACAGTTATAAGTACATGGTGGTCCTGGTGGGAACAGTTCTAAGTACACGGTGGTTTGGGTAGGAACAGTTCTAAGTACACGGGGATTTGTGTAGGAACGTTAAATCTACTCGTTAAATCTAATTTTATTTAAATATGGAATAATTATGTCTTATTTATGGAAATATTTCAGTATAAATGTAATGAGACAAGTTGAAATTCGCTTAGTCTGCAGGTTTTCTGCGGCGGGGGTATTTTGTATATTTAACGTCTTGTGAGTAACAGTATAAGCGTAAATATATGTTTTAAGTGTTAAAAGACCTTCCTTAACTTACTTTCCGTAATTTTAATAACACGTACAATCCTGATCAAGAATTAAAATTATGTTTTACACTCCGAAAATCCAAATAGTCCATACTATGGCCATTCTATCACCAGCGCAGCAGCTGGTCCAGGTACTGATGTTGACGTATCCTAGCAACCAACCCCCTCCCACCCCCACCCCACCATCCCACAACCCACTGTTCTATGTCACGTGATAATAACTGGTATCTGGGTCATGGCCCACACAGCTTTGTTGATTCTTTTTAATTTGATTCTTTACTTGACTAGGCGAGTGATTTTTGCTGTTTAATATCGGTTGTTGACGAAAGTTAATAGAGTGTGATATAGGTTCATTTTGTTTTGTTCATGAATAAAAATTACAATTTCAGAGTTCTAAGAAATTCATGGAGTATTAATATTCCAACACTTATTGAGGGATTTATGGATTTTAATTGTGATAGGGCCTAGTCTTTTGAGCTTAAAAGTTAACCTGAATGTACAGGTATATTTAAAGTATTGAAATATATTTAGTATATTTCTTTGTAACATTAAAAAACGCGTTTTTCGTGTTTCATTATATGATATACCATTTTCTAGGATATAGGTCTTTTTCAAAATTTTCAACCAATTTATTTTTGTAAACCCACATAAAAAGCAATCTGGCACTGTTACAGTTTTATATCAGTAAGAATACTGGTGTATATTGATAAAATACCTGCTAAAAGTATTTTATTTTGTTTTTCAAATTATCGCATAAGGAAAAACTTTACTCAGAGTCATACGCGAAGAGTGTTTAATTTGTTCCTAAGCAAAGATTTTTCACAACTTGAGGAACAGATATAGTATTCCTCATTTTCAAAAAATATTAAAATGTTAATAAATCCCATGTTGTTAATTATATTCGCCTATTGGGTCTGATGATGATTGGAGTGTCCAATCGAAATCGATCACCACTTACCAACTTTTACATGTATTTACCGTCTTGTAAGTCAACAGTATAAGTGTAAATATATTATTGCAAGTGTTATTAGACTTAATATATTTCTGTATTTTTCAATTATATACACCATAATATTCTGCACCAACTGCAAATAAGGATTCATTTTGCAAACATTATAGTTTGTTGTAACGAGGAAGCGTTTCCAAGCTTTGAAAATATACTTTCTATTTACCTAAATATCGGTAAACTGAAAGATAACAACTATTTAAAACGCGTAAAGACTGTCTACTTGCGCGTTAAATGCCAGGTATTAACAATATCGTTGCATTTTACTCTTCTGATTTACAATGAGAGCTGTAATACCCACTTTGTATAAATGCACAACAACAACCTATTTGGCAGATTTCACCACGTAAACTCCTTCGTAAATATTACCAGTTATTTTAATAGATTGAGATAATGAATGATAGGGTGGTAGCAAACATAACAAGAAAGAATCGTTTACCCAGAAACCATTTAGAACTGAGTTATCCAGAGAGAAATATCACTTGCTCTACTTGGCTGGATCGTGTCCAAATTAAAGATGTTTGTAACCCTCTTAGCGCTACAGAAGCTTTAACTTCGCCATAACTTTCGTCAGCTCTTTCGTTAAGAGCCTTCCAACTAAATAATATGTGATTTACATGTTTTTTACCCCTATTAGTTTTAAAACATAAATAAATGAGACCGATTGTGACAGTCATTAATTATGAAAGGTTAACTTAGTATTCCTGGGGACCGAGCCATGGCTCGGTGTAGTTTATAAAACAGCTGATTACTTTGGGGATTACGTTTTGGTAGGAGAGAGCCAAATAAAATAATCAGTATTTGATCGGAACTATTTTCCCCCCATATCAAGTAATCTTCATTGTAATAAATAAATAAAAAATAGCACGACTTTGGAAAATTACTCCAAACATATGGATTATCAACACTATAGGTTTAATATATCAAAATAATTTCCAATTTATGTAAGTATTGATACATTGCAAGTAACGGAACAAACATAAAACACAAAATGTGTGTAGTCAAGATAAGTCTCTAGGGAACTCTCAGATTCTGATAAAATTCAGATCAAACGTTTAAACCAACATCAATTTGTTGACTTCGCGAACCAGCCTGATCCGACTATACGAAGAAGACTTTACTGTAAAAACATGTTTTATTTACTTTTTTACCCAAACATTTGGGGTTTACTATCTCGTATTGGATATAAAGGGAGTAAAACGCGTTACTTTTCCCCCTGATTTTACTAAGTGATTAAGAGTGCTAAGCAGTTACGTTTCCTCAATAACCTTCAATGATAATATATTATTTTACACATTTCAATTAATTTCAAATTTTTTCAGTAAATGATTTGTCAGACAATCTGTTCTTCGTAAATATAAACTTAGGGATACATTCAACGTTACGTCTAAATGTAGTTATGTTGTTGTGAACCTGTTTGTAGAAAATAAAATAAATAATCGTAAATACGCTAAGTATGTATGTTTGATGGAACAGATATTGTTTCAAAACACAGTTAGTTTATAGATGCATCCACTTACCTACGCACATCCGGGAAAGTATTTCTCATAAAATGTAATACCATTACCAAACCTTACCGCGTCATGAATGTAGTGATTTGATAAAATGACGCTTTGTCGAGTTCACAAATAACTAAACGAGTGTGAACGGGTAAAATGAAACGGAAGTTCCATTCATAACCGTTGAATTATAAACTGGACGGATTCAATTGGTTAGGAACGTCGCTATGGAATGGAGTTGGCTAAAACCACAGCTTTGCCTTGGATGACAATTAGGTATGCACAGCTGAGAAGCGTTATAACGATAACTTGTTAGATAACACGGCATGACTGCTGCTTCTAGCGGCAAATTGTTCTTGGAGGTTGAGATTTAATTATCTTGGTACTTACAGAATAGTAATAATATAGTAATAATAGTTTTAAACACTTAAAGTTGGCTTGTTTATGAATATATTTTGATCAAACTTGGCGGATTTTTTTTTGTATACTAAGCTATTGATATTTTATTAAAAAACACACTTTTTAGTTTCCCTGTATTAGCTAACCTAGGTACTCGTTAAACATAAATGGTAATCTAATAGATTAATTGAAAATCAATCCAGGCAAATGGAAATTCGCTTAGTCGGCAGGTTTGCTGCAGCGGGGGTATTTTGTATATTTAACGTCTTGTGAGTAACAGTATAAGCGTGAATATATGGTTTAAGTGTTATAAGACTTTCCTTTACTTACTTTCCGTAAATTTAATAACACGTACAATGCTGATCAAGAAGTTAATTATGTTTTACACTCCGAATATCCAAATAGTCCATACTATGGCCATTCTATCACCAGCGCAGCAGCTGGTCCAGGTACTGATGTTGACGTATCCTAGCAACCAACGACCCCCCACCCCACCCCCCCCCCCCCCCCACCAAATGTTCTATGTCACGTGAAAATAACTGGTATCTGGGTCATGGCCCACACAGCTTTGTTGATTCTTTTTAATTTGATTCTTTACTTGACTAGGCGAGTGATTTTTGCTGTTAATATCAGTTGTTGACGAAAGTTAATAGAGTGTGATATAGGTTCATTTTGTTTTGTTCGTGAATAAAAATGTCAATTTCAGAGTTCTAAGAAATTCCAGGAATATTAATATTCCAACACTTATTGAGGGATTTACGGATTGTAATTGTGATAGGCCTAGTCTTTTGAGCTTAAAAGTTAACCTCAATGTACAGGTATGTTTAAAGTATTGAAATAAATTTAGTATATTTCTTGGTAACATTAAAAAACACGTTTTTCGTGTTTCATTATATAGTATACCATTTTCTAGGATATAGATATGTTTCAAATTGTTCAACCAATTTATTTTTGTTTGGTATGTAAAACTTTCATTCCAAAATAAAAATAAATCCACATAAAAAGTAATCCGGCACTGTTACAGTTTTATATCAGTAAGAATAGAGGTGTATATTGATAAAATACCTGCTAAAGTATTTTATTTTGTTTTTCAAATGATCGCATAAGCGAAAACTTTACTCAGAGTCATGCAAGAAGAGTGATTAACTTGTTCCTAAGCAAGATTTTGCACAACTTTGAGGAACAGGTATAGTGTTTCTCATTTTCAAAAAATACTGAAATGTTAATAAATTCCATGTTGTTAATTATATACACCATGTATTGTGCACCAACAGCAAATAAGGATTCATTTTGCAAGCATCATAGTTTGTTGTAACGTGGAAGCGTTTCCAAACTTTGAAAATATACTTTCTATTTACCTAAATATCGGTAAACTGAAAGAACGTGAAAACACGTAAAGACTGTCTACTTGCACGTTAAATATCAAAAAAGGTATTAACATTGTCTTTGTGTTTTACTCTACTGATTTACATCAACACACTCTTTTACTCAATGATGGTGACATACCCACTTTGAATACACCCACAACAACAACCTATTTGGGTCATATTTCACCACAAAAACTACTTCGTAAAATATAACAGGTTCTTTTAATAGATTGAGATAATGAATGATAGGGTGGTAGCAAACATAACAAGAAAGAATCGTTTACCCAGAAACCATTTAGAACTGTTAGGTATCCAGAGAGAAATATCACTTACTCTACTTGGCTGGATCGTGTCCAAATTAAAGATGTTTGTAACCCTCTTAGCGCTACAGACGCGGGTCTTTAACTTCGCCCTAACTTTCGTCAGCTCTTTCTTTAAGAGCCTTCCAACTAAATAATATGTGATTTACATGTTTTTTACCCCTATTAGTTTTAAAACATAAATAAATGAGACCGATTGTGACAGTCATTAATTATGAAAGGTTAACTTAGTATTCCTGGGGACCGAGCCATGGCTCGGTGTAGTTTATAAAACAGCTGATTACTTTGGGGATTACGTTTTGGTAGGAGAGAGCCAAATAAAATAATCAGTATTTGATCGGAACTATTTTTCCCCCATATCAAGTAATCTTCATTGTAATAAATAAATAAAAAATAGCACGACTTTGGAAAATTACTCCAAACATATGGATTATCAACACTATAGGTTTAATATATCAAAATAATTTCCAATTTATGTAAGTATTGATACATTGCAAGTAACGGAACAAACATAAAACACAAAATGTGTGTAGTCAAGATAAGTCTCTAGGGAACTCTCAGATTCTGATAAAATTCAGATCAAACGTTTAAACCAACATCAATTTGTTGACTTCGCGAACCAGCCTGATCCGACTATACGAAGAAGACTTTACTGTAAAAACATGTTTTATTTACTTTTTTACCCAAACATTTGGGGTTTACTATCTCGTATTGGATATAAAGGGAGTAAAACGCGTTACTTTTCCCCCTGATTTTACTAAGTGATTAAGAGTGCTAAGCAGTTACGTTTCCTCAATAACCTTCAATGATAATATATTATTTTACACATTTCAATTAAATTCAAAATTTTTCAGTAAATGATTTGTCAGTCAATCTGTTCTTAGTTAAAATAAACTTAAGGATACATTCAACGTTACGTCTAAATGTAGTTATGTTGTTGTGAAACTGTTTTAGAAAATAAAATAAACAATCGTAAATACGCTAAGTATGTATGTTTGTTGGAACACAGATATTGTTTCAACACACATTTATAGATGCATCCACTTACCTTTACACATCCGGGATAGTATTCTTATAAAATGAAATATCATTACCAAACCTTACCGCGTCATGAATGTAGTGATTTGATAAAAGACGCTTTGTCGATTCACAAAACACTAAACGAGTGTGAACGGGTGAAATGAAACGGAAGTTCCATTCATAACCGTTGAATTATAAACTGGACGGATTCAATTGGATAGGAACGTCGCTATGGAATGGAGTTGGCTAAAACCACAGCTTTGCCTTGGATGACAATTAGGTATGCACAGCTGAGAAGCGTTATAACGATAACTTGTTAGATAACACAGCATGACTGCTGCTTCTAGCGGCAAATTATTCTTGGAATTTGAGATTTAATTATCTTGGTCCTTACAGAATAGTAATAATATAGTAATAATCCTTATAAATACTTATAGTTGGCTTGTTTATGCATATATTTTGTTCAAACTTGGCGGATTATTTATTTCATATTAAGCTATTTATATTTTATTTAAAAACACACTTTTTAGTTTCCATGTATTAGCCAACCTAGGCACTCGTTAAACATAAATGTTAATTCAATAGATTGTATGAAAATCAATCTAGGCAAATGGAAATTCGCTTAGTCGGCAGGTTTGCTGCAGCGGGTGTATCTTGTTATATTTACCGTCTTGTGAGTAACAGTATAAGCGTTAATATATGTTTTAGGTGTTATAAGACGCTTCTATTACTTACTTTCCGTAAATTTAATAATACGTACAATACTGATCAAGAATTATTTATTTTTTACACTCCGAAAATCCATATAGTCCATACTATGGCCATTCTATCACCAGCGCAGCAGCTGGTCCAGGTACTGATGTTGACGTATCCTAGCAACCAACCCCCTCCCGCCCCACCACCCACACAACCCAGTGTTCTATGTCACGTGAAAATAACTGGTATCTGGGTCGTGGCCCACACAGCTTTGTTTATTCTTTTTAATTTGATTCTTTACTTGACTAGGCGAGTGATTTTTGCTGTTTAATATCGTTTGTTGACTAAAGTTAATAGAGTGTGATATAGGTTCATTTTGTTTTGTTCATGAATAAAAATGACAATTTCAGAGTTCTAAGAAATTCCTGGAGTATTAATATTTCAACACTTATTGAGGGATTTACGGATTTTAATTGTGATAGGGCCTAGTCTTTTGAGTAGAAGTTAACCTGAATGTACAGGTATATTTAAAGTATTGAAATATATTTAGTATATTTCTTTGTAACATTTAAAAATTACGTGTTTCGTGTTTAATTATATGATATGCCATTTTCTAGGATATAGGTCACTTTCAAATTGTTCAACCAATTTATTTTTGTTGGTAGGTAAAATGTTTATGGCAAAATAAAAATAAATCCACATAATAGCAATCCGGCACTACTACAGTTTTACATCCTTATGAATACTGGTGTATATTGATAAAATACCTGCTAAACCCTGTTAATAAAATCCCATGTTGTTAATTATATACACCATATATTGTGTACCAACTGTAAATAAGGATTTATTTTGCAAACAGGAATCATAGTTTGTTGTAACGTGGAAGCGTTTCCAAGCTTTGAAAATATACTTTTTATTTACCAAAATATCAGAATACTTAAAGAAAGCAAATATTGAAAACACGTAAAGACTGTCTACTTGCACTTTAAATGTCAAAGGTATTAACAATACCGTTGTATTTTACTCTTCTGATTTACAATGAGAGCTGTAATACCCACTTTGTATAAATGCACAACAACAACCTATTTGGCAGATTTCACCACGAAAACTCCTTCGTAAAATATAACAGGTTATTTTAATAGATTGAGACAGTGAATGGTAGGGTGGTAGCAAACATAACAAGAAAGAATCATATATCAGAAACCATTTAGAACTGTTAGGTATCTAGAGAGAAATATCACTTGCTCTACTTGGCTGGATCGTGTCCAAATTAAAGATGTTTGTAACCCTCTTAGCGCTACAGACGCGGGTCTTTAACTTCGCCCTAACTTTCGTCAGCTCTTTCGTTAAGAGCCTTCCAACTAAATAATATTCGATTTACATGTTTTTTTACCCCTATAGTTTTAAAACATAAATAAATTAGACCGATTGTAACGGGCATTAATTATGAAAGGTTAACTTAGTATACCTGGGGACCGAGCCATGGCTCGGTGTAGTTTGTAAAACAGCTGATTACTTTGGGGATTAAGTTTTGGTAGGAGAGAGCCAGGTAAAATAATCAGTATTTGATCAGAACTATTTTCCCCCATGTCAAGTAATCTTCATTGTAATAAATAAATAAATAAATAAAAAATAACACGACTTTGGAAAATTACTTTATGGATTATCAACACTATAAGTTTACTATATCAAAATAATTTCCAATTTATGTAAGTATTGATACATTGCAATAACGGAACAAACATAAAACACAAAATGTGTGTAGTCAAGATAAATCTCTAGGAAACTCTCGGATTCTGATAAAATGCAGATCAAACGTTTAAACCAACATCAATTTGTTGACTTCGCGAACCAGCCTGATCCATCTATACGAATAGGACTTTACTGTAAAAACATTTTTTATTTACTTTTTTACTCAAACATTTGGGGTTTACTATCTCGTATTGGATATACAGGGAGTAAAACGCGTTACTTTTTCCCCTGATTTTACCAAGTGATTAAGAGTGCTAAGCAGTTACGTTTCCCCAATAACCTTAAAATATAATATATTATTTTACACATTTCAATTAAATTCAATTTTTTTTCAGTAAATGATATGTCAGTCAATCTGTTATTAGTTAAAATAAACTTAAGGATACATTCAACGTTACGTCTAAATGTATTTATGTTGTTACGAACCTGTTTGTAGAAAATAAAACACATAATCGTAAATACGCTAAGTATGTACGTTTGTTGGAACACAGATATTGTTGCAACACACAATTAGTTTATAGATGCATCCACTTACCTACATACATCCGGGAAAGTATTCTCATAAAATGAAATATCATTACCAACCTTACCGCGTCATGAATGTAGTGATTTGATCAAATGACGCTTTGTCGAATTCACAAAACACTAAACGAGTGTGAACGGGTGAAATGAAACGGAAGTTCCATTCATAACCGTTGAATTATAAACTGGACGGATTCAATTGGATAGGAACGTCGCTATGGAATGGAGTTGGCTAAACCACAGCTTTGCCTTGGGTGACAATTAGGTATGCACAGCTGAGAAGCGTTATAACGATAACTTGTTAGATAACACGGCATGACTGCTGCTTTTAGCGGCAAATTGTTCTTGGAATTTCAGATTTAATTATCTTGGTACATTATCTCGGTACTTTTACTATACACTAACTAAACAGTAGCATTTGATTTTGTATTATCATTGACTATTGGACAGTTATTTTAGTTATATTACTTATGACTGTCACAGGATTGTGAATTACGGTACATAGGTGTACAGGGTGCATACATTGATGTCAACAATAATAATACTCCTGCCGCAGCAAACCTACGGACTAAGTGAATTTCCATTTACCTGACTGGTTTTTCACTAAAATATTTCCTGAAAATTATCAGATTTATTTCCTATTAATAACATCAATTTTGGTGAGTACTTAGGTTTGACGCTACAGGTAAGATTATTGGGTGTGTTTTATTGAAAAGTTGATAGCTTAGTATAGGCTAAAAAAAATTGTAAAATTTGATCAAAATATTTCCATATACAAGCAAACTACAACAGTTTATGTATTCTCCTTTGTTTTAATGTTTTTACAAGTTTGGCATTGGTTTATTTTCACCCCAGCATTTCATACTATCTAACATCGGCTTTTATTAGATAGCACCAGTAATCGGTAGCACGGTAGCAAATGACAAAAAATCATGGCACAGAATCTACCTTGCTTGAAATCGGACTCGAAACCTTGAGATTTGTAGGCGAGCACTATAACCACAACTCTACTATCTAGACGTTTTTTTGCAATATTCTACATTTTCGGCCATTAATATATTCTATTCTCAATGATACTATGATGACCCTAGTAGGCATATATTGAAACAGGAACAACCAACAACTAAGGATATGCACCACTAACCAACCAATGTATTGTGCATTTACTATACACTACGCCATAATTTAACTAGAGTTAAGTTGTCAAAATACCAAAAGTATATTCTGGTATTATTTCTTAGTTACTGACCTCATATCATACCATTAAGGTGCTACTGTACTAGAGCATCAAATAGAATCAGTGTGCTATAACATTTCTATCAAGGACAAACCTGATTCCTCACCGAAACATTTCAAGATACTGTTGACCCAATTGTGTGGGTGCAGTGTTCCCTCCCCAAACCCAATCACAGGTCATATATGATGCACCAGGCCTTCTCCGCTGGTCAGTTGTGTTTTGCAAACGTATTACTCCATGGTTTTTCCCCAAAATCTAATTCTATGCAGATTTTTCGTAAGGTTTGATTAAATTTTGTGGGTGTTTCCATCGGTAAAATTTTCAAACTGCAAAGCATAATAATATAAAGGAGATTTAACTATCATCGAACTGCTGATAATTATAGGGCTCAAAGAAATTAGATGTAACATCATTCCATACATCTACAGTTACAATTTATACATTTAACCTTTTATTTAAAATCTTTTAAGTTGAAACGAGAATATCTGGATTCGGTTGCACTGACCAACCGGTATATAGGAATTTGAAATTAAAAAAATGTAATTATTTAAGGAGTTTTATAGAAAATTTAATTGACCAAGAGTAAGTGTTCGTACTGTATCATGCTGTTACGTTGATATCTGTTAAAACATACTTTTCCATATTACTTTTCCATATTAATAATAAAACACTGCATTTTTTAAGTATGAGTGATAAAAAAATAATAGTTTCTACATTTCCTTAAATTGTATGACTGTTGTCAAAAATATTAACAAAGCTTACCTTTTCAATTACAAAAAACATATTTCAATATTTCAATGATCTAAACTAAAAGATCTGTTGACGTTGTCGAAAATTATTCCTGGATTTAGGGACGTTTAAAATTTAAAGATTTGAGTTATGTGCAATTCTGACTTACTGAGCTGATAGCTTGCTCCAGGTACGATGTTTGGGTTGCCTAGCAACCAATGCTGCCTGCCATAACTACGTCCCCTTACACCCCCTCGGCCATCGCTACGTACAGGGTGGGACACGAATGGGGACAAATTAGCTTAGTAGGTCGTTAGAAGGTAGTTAAAAAATAAGCACGAAAAACGCTTGTTTTACTATATGTAGGCTTATAAGTTCCGATTCGGTGGGTTGGCCATGCCAGACTGACTTGAATACTGTCTTAAGGTAGATATCAAATAAGTGTATAATATTCCTGAGGCATGTGTACGTTTCATTAAACCTTGATCAATAAATTACATTCTGGGTCAAAGGTCTGTAAAAAGGAAAATAAGTGGCATCCAAATATCTTTTAATAACTTAAATAACTATATTTTGGGAGGAAAGACTTCTTTTATTTATATTTTCAAAAAAAGAGTAAAAGTCCACAGCAAATTTTAAATATAAAAAATGTGAGTGCAAATGTCACAAGTCATTGGATATTCCACGTCCGGTTGATAAGAATTATACTGTATTTAGATTTTGATAAGAAATTTGAACATAAATTCTATCTTTTAATAAATTTGAGTAAAAGCTTATAAACGTTTTTGGAATTTTAATCTATTGAATATGTTGTCCCTATTCATTCAAGAATTGATTTCAGAAAAACAATGGTTTCCTCGTGTATTTAATTAAAAGTCCGGAAGCTTTGTTTCATTAGTTTCGAATCGCTGATTCCTTGAATTGAAATACAAGCTTTTTATTTAAATACATATACATATATGGATTTCTTATCCCTTTAAAAAATAATAAAAAAAACATTCAAAATCCAAACGACACCAGCACTATTATAAATAAAAATATATTATGAAGCATGGCTTATGCGTATAATTGGAGCTTATTTCAGGTTATAATTATCCAGAGATTTTCTAAAATAGACAGGATGGTATTGGAGTATTTAATTGAATTAAAAAAATAATTTAAAAAAAACTGTGATGCACCACAAAATTTTAACACTAATTAATTGTAACATGGTAAGTTTATGTCTGGAGAAATCAAATTTAAATAACAATAACAGATCTAGTCAATTTTTTTCATATTCGTGTAACAAACTCAACACTAATTAATTGTAATATGGTAAGTTTATGTCTGGAGAAATCAAATTTAAATAACAATAACAGATCTAGTCAATTTTTTTCATATTCGTGTAACAAACTCAACACTAATTAATTGTAATATGGTAAGTTTATGTCTGGAGAAATCAAATTTAAATAATAATAAACAAACTCATATTTAGTAACGATATTGCAATGCCGTTGGTTATGGGAGTTTCATTCCTACTTCTTTTTAATGTTATTGTTATTGTTTATTTTTATACTTCTTTTCATGCATTTAGAGTCAAGTCTTGCTGCCAAAATCCTCAGTTATAAGTGCCTGCCACAAACCGCCTTACAACTACAGTAGAATCATAATTTTTTCGTACCTAACAAACAAAACGAAAAAAGTACTGTAAACTATGTTAGTCATCTTACACTTTACATATGAGGGAAACGACGAAGCCTATCTAAAGGTTGAGAATGACACTTGACCTTGAGGCTTCAATATCCAGGATATTGAGCTACTTTATAGGCACAGAATAATATCCACACGATATTGCTACCATCAACAGTATCAATAACTGTGGGTAGTGCTTACACTATTTGTTTCTTGCTGTTTACAGTTACATACAACAAAACAACAATCCACTTGTTATGTGTTATTGTCGTTAGTTTATTTGAATCAGTTTAACCATATATCACTCCACTCTTTACTTAAGGGATGTTTAGTTTACAGTAGAAAAGGAATCATCCAATGATCTGTTAGTTATATTCTGGAGTCAATCAACAAACGGATTTATCTTCAGGTTTCTTCAATTGAAATCTTTAGAATCGAGGTATACTGATAATTTTGAAAATAGATTTTTTGGTTACTGAGCGTTTTTACAGTAACCGCGGTAAATTGTTCTAATTGGCCTGAATTTGCTGATAAAAGCTTAATTTTATATTGCCAAAAATTAGTTAATCATAAATATTTTTTTCAGATATGATATATTTCTACCTCTTTTCTACCGAAAGTCAAAAATAATTATAATATTATATTTAGTACATATATGATATCTAACAAACTAAAGGTAATCCAGTTTTCCGGTATCAAATGGGAATAACCATCTTACCCAGCATGAAATAAGGCTATTTTCAACATTGAAATCATTGATCGTCAGTTTGGCTGGGTGAAAGTCCAATTAACTTCACTGTCAATTGTCTGGATTTATGGACCTCACATTTCTTGAAACATTTTTTGTTGAACCAATTGATATTCCAAAGTAAAGGAAGAACTTACGGACTCAGTTTTGGATGCATTGTTGGTTATTTTATACGATATAACGATAAAAATACACTTCTGAGAATCATTTAAAGTTAGCAAAATTGTAAGTAACCTATTGCAAATAGGTATCATCTAAAAATTAGGCGAAGTAGGACTAGTATTTTGAGCGCTGGCTTGTCTCCAAGAGGCTTTTTATAGTGCTAATGTCGTAAGCGATAGGCATGAGCTTCTCATATACAAGGACACGGTGAAACAAAAGTTCCAACGGTGTAGCCCCGGCCTGCCGAAACAGCTGTTGCACTAATTCAATGGAGCTTCTTTGCAATGTTTATGTTAACACGTTTGTTATTACTGTTATAAGCATTGCGATTAGCCAACCGGTGCGATGTTGCCACTTACAAACGCCACGGGGATCGAACCCGGGACCTCAGGGACTGAAGTCCCGCGCTTTAACCACTACGCCAGCTCGCTCCCCCACGGCAATGTATAGAGGAGACTATGTCACTTGTCTACCAAACATTACTCCTACGACAAAAGCAGAAAACAATTGTCTCGTTTGAGTTTTTTCTTTATTATAAGGCATTTGATGGTAGTAATCCTTATTGGTGTATAAACAGACCATTGTAATCACAGTAGTAATTGTTTATACAACAATAGGAACACTGACATCGTATGGCTTGCAGAATAAGAAAACCTCAACTCGACATAAGCTGTTTATATTGCGATTAATATACGACGTATTTGGAATCGCATTCCGTCATCAGATATAAATAAACCTTGATATCTACCAGATTAATCCACAAACTGAAAAGTATCAGCTTAATAAGTAATTAAATTACTCACCACTGCACACTTAACATAGTTCAAGAGCTCCAGATATAATTCATAAACTGCATGATTAAGATAGTAATAATATTTTATTTGACGAAATTATATAAAAAGTAAATACTAGTTTACTTTATTAAATCGTTAAAAAAAATTTGTCCCACTGAGTAGGGTACCAATCACCCTGTGATATACACACACACACATATATATATATATACACACACACACACTAGGGGAGATATAATTCTAGTTTCTTTGTTCAAATGCAGCTCCATTCATAAACCCAAAAGATTTGTGGTCAAAGCGAGGATTTAAAGGCGAGCACTTTGCGAGAACAATGGGCATTCGTCTCGACAATTCGGACATTAATTCACAGTTGTTCTGTTATACTTAATTTATTACCACAAAAAGGGATGCTCTTTACTGCATTTTATGTGTTGTATGCCTAATAACTAGTTAAAAAATTAATGGAAAAGCGAGAACAAATAATTGCATGACTAGTGTGCATATATTGTATGCCAATTAGATTCCATGACATAGCTATTTGGATTCAATTTTATTATTTTGCAACTATATATTTTGTTCCATTACAAAATGGCTATTCTATAGATGAACAAATTCCTAATGATGAATGTTTCCTTTGCAGAAACATTATTAATAAATGATTAAGGTGACACTTACCAATTTATAACACATAGCACACTACACTCGCAATACCAGTAAATACTTCAATAACATGTGACATTTTTCAGTTACATAGGCCTATTGTCATTGTTTAGTTTATTAAGTAAGGTGAAGTAAAATTTTATTCAAATTCGTAAAGGGATCAAGAGAGTTTGTCTTTGGCATTCTTATCAAATTCAAGAAAACAAACTTGATTTTCATTGTTCTTAAATCTTTCTATAAACCTTCAGATCTACCCATGTTACAAGTTTTGCTAAATTCGTTTAGAAGCTGGCAGACACTATGAGATTATTTTTGGATAGTTTTCATGTCGAAAGAGAAACTGGAAGGAAACAAGAAATTTTTTTCAAATAGTTTCATGTCGTCTCGAAAATTTGGCAGGAACCATGAGATGTATTTTAAAAACTTTCCTGTCGTCTAAAGATTTCTAACAGTTACTTAAAGTAAACTTAGTATTTTAACATGCATTTTCGTTTTGAAGATTAATAACCCCAAGAGATCTGGGTAATAGGTTGTTAATAAAAATATACAATAACAATTAATTATATTATTATGTTATGTGGACTGTAGCTGCAAACGGTAAAGTAGCAAGCGTATACACTACCCACAGTTATTGATACTGTTGATGGTAGCAATATCGTGTGGATATTATTCTGTGCCTATAAAGTAGCGCAATATCCTGTATATTGAAGCCTCAAGGTCAAGTGTCATTCTCAACCTTTAGATAGGCTTGGTCGTTTCCCTCATATGTAAAAGTTCCGTTCATAAAATGAGTTCACGCAGGTAGAGATATTATTTTAATAGTATACAATTGCTATATGTTAGTTATTTTTGTTACTTCCGTTAAAAGTGTATGAAAAAAGTAACATGTTTATTTTCACATCTGTAAATACATGTCACAACATTTTTACATAGGCCTATTTTAATGCTAATTACTTTTTACGTTTAATCCTAATTACGTTAATTGGTGGCTGAAAGTTACGTTTCGCAGGCCATGCCAGCTGTCATCGTAATTTGGGGACCGAGCAGGTTTTTACATCCTGGGGCCGCAAAATCAACTGTCCGCTTACTTACTTAAAACATTAATCCTATACTCTAATACGAGCAATGTTTGCTTGTATGTATGTATGTATGCTTGCTTGCTTGCTTGTACCAAGATCTCGAAAACGGCTCCGACGATTTTCTTCAAATGTTGTAAATAGTTTATTTTTGGCCTAAAAACGAGTTTACTGCAGTTAGAACTGCCAACAAAAATCTAATTACGTAGAAAAATTAAACTGAAAGTCACATTTTTTAAACATTAGTCTTATGGGTTGCTAGGTAACCATGTTGGTTGAATTAAATAACAAGGAAAAAGTAAACAAAAGACTTGTAAGTTGTAACATATGTATTCATAAAGGCATCTACCCACAGTATACTAGAAATTACAAAATACAGTACAATAGCAAAAACATCACTTGTTACTATTGAGCAATGATTATACTGAAGCTTACTCGATACATTGTAGTAAAGGCTAACTTAGCCGTGCGGAGTGTGGAATCTGTTATGACGATTAGATTAAGGTAGATTTCCCATCGTTATGGAACAGCTGAAGCCAATTTTATTGTTAGTTCTGTCCGGTTTTCTGTAGATTTCGTGCTTTGTTTACAATTTGTTTCTTGTTATTTCAGTAATTTAAAACCTCGTTTAACCAAATAATACTATTTAATCATAAACGATAACTCGTTCACTATATTACCGTACTATATTACTATATTACTATCGTTGGCTATATAACCAAACAGTCAGACACAAATAATGAGAAACTAACCCTAAAATAATAGAAACAAATTGAAAACGAAACACGACATCTACAGAAAACCAGACAGAACTAACAATAAAAGTGGCTTCAGCTGTTCCATAAGGATAGTAAGATATCTGCAATCCTAAAATGCTATGGGAAGGTAAGGAAACAGGTCCGCAACGTAGGAAGTGGTGAAGGAAGTAGTCAATGAGAGCTATCCTGAGTGCGGGAACTGTTTATGACGATTAGATTAAAATATCTGCATTTCTAAAATGCTACGGGAAGGTAAGGAGACAGGTCCGTGACGTAGGAAGTGGTAAAGGTGAGCGGTCCGGTGTATGGGAACTGTTTATGACGATTAGATTAAGGTATATACAATCCTAAAATGCTATGGGAAGGGAGGGAAACAGAGGTCCGCGACGTAGGAAGTGGTGAAGGAAGTAGTAAAGGTGAGTAGTCCGGAGTGTGGGAACTGTTTATGACGATTAGATTAAGGTATCTACAATCTTAAAATGCTATGGGAAGGGAGGATACAGGTCTGAGACGTAGGAAGTGGTGAAGGAAGTAGTAAAGGCGAGCAGTGTTGAGTCTGGGAACTGGAAACCAATTGTAACAGTTAGATTTATGTATCTGAATTTGAAATACTGAAATGCTATGAGAAGGGATGGAAAAATGTCCAAGACATAGGAAATGGTGAAAGAAGTATTAAATGCTTTCTAGCAGTGTGGAGTGAGGGAAATGTTTGTGGCAATTAGATTAATGTATTTAAAATACTAAAATGCTATGGAAAGAGATGACAACAGGTCCACGACGTAGGAAGTAGTAAAGTTTAGCACCGCAGAGTCTGGGAACCGTTTGTGGCAGTTAGATTAATGTATCTGTAATACTTAAATGCTATGAGAAGGGAAGGAAATAGGTCCATGACGTAGGAAATGGTGAAGGAAGTAGTAAAGGGGGAATCACAGAGTGGGGGAATTATTTTCCCCGAGCAAAGCTCGGTCCCCAGGTACTGCATTTTAAATACAGAAGAAAAATCCATAGCATTGAAATAGAATTATGTTATTGTCACCGTTGCCTAGCAACTATTTATTTTTATTTTTGCTGATTCCTCAAATTATTCGCATAACCTTAAAGTTGTAGTTGTGTTGACTATCAGTGTGCATTATTATAGTGGCGAATAGTGGCAATAGGGTATAGTGTGGTGAAAAATAGCGTTAGTACCACGAACCGGAATGGTTTTGCAGCTCTCGATCGATTAAAAAAAATATCTCGAGCCGGCAAAACCTAATTTTCGGCCCTAGGTACGAAATATACTATTGTAAGTTTATTTTGAGTGTTTTTACCGATCACTATTTCAATATGATTTTAGTGTTGGATTATTATTTTATGTTAATTGTTGTATTTGAGTACAGTTTATGTTAATTGTCGTTTATTTGGATGTTTTACTTTATACCAATTGTGACTTTAAGTACAAAAATCCTCCTGGATAAAGTAAAAACGTTTAAATATTAATCTTCCTATAAATATAAATTTTACACATTTCACGAGATGTATATTACCATATAAGGTGTTAGAAAGCGTGTCTAATCATCTTAAAATTTATAAAAACTTGAAAATTGTCTGATTGATCTCCTCCAAGTTTTAAATGCACTTTTTTATCCATTCCAACTATAAACACAATTCAGAAAACTTAACTTTAATTCATGTATGAAGATAAATTTTCCAAAACATACATTATTTACTTTAAATGCCAAAGAGGTGAAAAGCATTTGGTTTGAATAATCTGTACTAATTGATAAGTGGAGTTAACACAGAGAGTCTTCAGTGTAACAAATTCAACTCTCCCTGGGGTTTAGGGGTTTGCGGTTTTCGGTCGGTGTGGGGGGGGGGGGTGAATCTGTGGGGGGGGGGGTGGATGGAGAGCAAAGGGAAAATAAGCCACCTGTGGTCTGTACCCAAAGTTCCTTAATTTAAAACGAGTTTGTAGCATTGTAGAGATTCAGGATTAGTCGACCTCTAGTTCCCCCAAATATACGATAATGTTAACTGTTATGCATGTTCGACAACTTTTAGTCTTGCATCTACTATGTCTTTTCTTAGGCATGTTCAACAACTTGCAAGACAAATTTTATAAGTATCTATTGATACAATTTTAGAGCTAAATTCCACACCATTTAGGGCTGGAGACATTTTCATCCATGTCTAGGCTTAGCAACAAAAATATTGTTTAGAATTGGTCATTGATTACCTAAAATGTTAAAAGTGTTCTGTGCATTAAGTTGCCTAAAATGTCAGTATGATTTATAAAACTATAACATACTTTAGCTAGATTAAATTTGCATTATAATTTGTAGATTATGTTTTATCTAATGATGTTTCCATGTGTTTTAGGTAAGCTGGGGTATTTACGCATGTGAAGCGTTGAATTTGGTCTGCGTGAGTAAGTGCATCAGATTTAACACCGTCAATTTAATGTTTTATACAGTTGCTATCTAAATATTTATGCTACAGAATTAAACATGTCCAATAAAACATGGACCGTTATCATTGGCTTACAACATTTTTGGGATTCACACCAATTTCATGCCACTCATGTTTCCTATGTGATACTTAAATAAAAAATAAAATAAAATAAAATATGTATAATCGCTGTTCGAAGAAAAATGTTTTGATGATTTTACATTAAAATTTATAAAAGAACTTCTACTGTGGTTTAAGGCTGTTAACCAGCTTCAGACCATGTGGAAAAGGCCACTCTGTTATAAATTACTAAAGAATGTAATCACGTCAGTGTGATTGTATTTAGTTTTGAAATTTATTGTTACACGATTTTTTGATATTTCTGCTCATGATTAGGTGATTAACCAGATGCAATTAACTACACTTCCATCAATTTCGTTTTACACTGCAAAAGTGCCTAAACACTGCAAAATCATTGTTAAACCTCCTTGTTGTGGTTTAAGACTGATAAGTATTTACAGAAATAAATAAACAAATTAAAAACATAGAAATGCACCCGTACATTTAGGCTACTACAAAAATTGCGATCTTCAGTTATCATCATCAGAGTTTAACTGAAAGAAAGGACCACGAGGTCCTAAGTTCATAGCGTTTCATAACTTTGTAGGTGGCTTCGTTTGACAGAGTCATCATTTGAAGGCAGATATTTTAAATGTTCATTTAATATCCATAATTATTTTTACCAAACCGATAATATAAAGCTGAATGTTTTTGTGTTTGTAATTTTGGGCTCAATCACGCACTAAATACTAATCGGGTTGAAATTTGGCATGATGATAGCTCATATTCCCCTGACATGTAGACCTTGTCTATATCAACGTTTAGAGGAACTCCTGGACTACGAATAGCTATTAGCAAAACCGTAACAGAACTAAATGCATGGACAGCAATAATAAGTTGAATTAAACAAAATTAGTCAACTGCCAAGCATCCAGTTGTGTCACCCTTATTGGTTTATATTGTAATACGCTATTTATTTCTGATTTTGTATGCTATTTATGGTTATACCCTCGCGGGCAAAGCCGCTGGTACAAGCTAGTAATTTACAAAATTCTCTTTGTTGATTAGTATTGTAATAAACCGTTCTGTTTGAAGAAACAGCTGATATTAGTCATTAACAAGTCTACCTAAGTATATAATTCTTTTTACCTACGACAGTTTTTTAAAGTAGCCGTTTCAGTACAGTTCGTAGAATTGAAAAGTATCTCATAACAGCATTGTGTACTTTCATAACAGCATTTTTACTCATAACAACACGGGTAACGGACCAATGAGGTTCAAGGATTGAGAGAGGAGAAGCAAAATTGTAATGATTTGAAATTCAACTAATCAGCTGTTGAGGCCAATTTAATTGTTGATTGGTGCAATTAGTATTTGATACAATGTTTCGTTGCATCACTGTCAGTGGCAATTAGAGGTTATAAACAAAAACATAACCTCTCTTAGAAGTTATGAGTAGTGATATATAGTAACTAAAACACCGTCGTAGGTAAAGTAGTGTACGCAACTCGCGTAAATAGTGTTAACGACACTCGTAGAAGTTTTTAAGGCACTCGCCAAGGCTCGTACCTTAAACTTTCTACTCATGTCGTTAACACTTATCTTTACGCAATCGTTGCGTAAACTACTATTGTCTGTGGTATAACACTCTATTTTGTTTTGTGAGCAACTTATGATTTTCGGGTGAATTTGCAATTTTCATAGTCTGGAAAAAATATATATATTATCAAAGAGATCAGAAACTCCCTCTTTGAATATTAGGAAACCCTACAAAGCATAGTCAGTTATTTTTAAGTGTTTATAACGTCAATAATTACACACAAATAAGAATTTTATGTTACAAAATAACCTCATTAATATTCTTCCAAACAATTACAATCTTGCTTTCTAGTTTTTCGATTCAGTAAGCGCTTCAGCAATAGAATTAAACTTCGGAAAAGAATAAATCAACGTCAAATATCAGCACTATTAGGACCAGGATAAAAAATGTTAAGAGACTGCTGAGAGTGTTGGGATGTGGCCAAATCGTTTTATAATCGCAGTGTTTATGTCAAATTTATTTCATCTTCTAACTTTTGGAACCTTTGATTCCTTTTGATGCAGTTTTGCAAATTATTATTTTAACTCTAAAAGAATAATTGTGTAAAATACACAAAGGTTATACCTGTCGTAGGCCTATGTATGTAGCATAACAGTTTTAGTTTTCAATGGTTCGTACAAATGATTTATTTAAACCTTTTTAGTTCTAATTACCCTTGAATAAGTATTTATGTTCATAATAAATTTATGTCCCTGCGTCATCGATATTTTTGGAACTTTTTTGTGGGGAACTATTCGTACCTTAGTCTTGTAGCTGTTGTGATCATATAACATATATCTGCACTGCTACTACTTTATGGTTTGAATCGTGAATCAAGTTTTATACATAATAAAGGGCTAAGAAAAATACATTTTACTAGCCGCTACCCACGGGCTTCGCCCCGTTTGGTTTCATAAGTATTAATAAAACTATTGATTGCCGTACTGGTTTCAGTTGCATTTCTAAAGGGTTTTCATTGTTACTTTGAAGAAAAACATTGGACTTAATAAACCGTCAGGGCAGGTCCCTAGTAGAGTATTAAAATAAAAGATGACTATGTCCTTTAAGCCTGTGGTTATATTGGTTCTACTCATGAAAAAAATCAGCTCGATTCGTCGAAAAGCTTTCACGTTATTGGCAAATCCAAACATTCATATCCATAATATTAGTCCCTTCCATCCAAGTAATTAACTTGATCAGTAATGCACTAAAATTATCCACACGCTAATCCGCTTCCCAGAAATTTCTCTGGAGTAAAACAAGAATTTTTTACACAAATTTTGTATTGGAAAAACATAAAGTCACAAAACCCCAAATTATTTTTTAAATTAAAAACATAACATAACACAACTTAACAGTGTTCATTGTTTATTACAGCTTGTTGCTGCTTAGTTCATTTGAATATTGCAGAACCCCTTATTCAAACATTATTTGTATATTATTAATATACTAAAAAGTAAAAATCTAAAACAATGTTGGTTAAGGGGTTTCAAAAAACGATTCAAATTAGCTGTTTTCTTACATTTAAACAAAAAATTTATAGTGCTGCACCTTTATAATGCTATTGACCATCATAGTACCAACTTGTTTAACTGAAAGAGTTGTTAAGATTCATTAATTCCTTTTAAATATGAATCCTCATAAGGTTAACATGGGAAACTCCAGAGCCACTGGGGTGGAGCACGAAAGTCCGTTCAGAATAAAGACTACTTAGTTTTTCTATTTAATGCCTAAAGAATCAGTGTACCAAATTTCATCCTCATGTTTAAATGGAAAGTTGGAGAAATAAGGATGAGTGATTCAGTCAGTGAGGGATTTGCATTTTATAGGGTATATATTTGATAGTATAGTCTGTAATTTGTTCATATCTTCCTTCGTATCATATCATATTCTCCTTTTGTTCATATGAACATAATCTATGTAAAACTATGGAATTCAAATATTGTTAAAAAGTGTTTTTTAGTCAGGGGAAAGCTTAAAAATACCTCTTTTTGTGTGGATACAATTATGTTTTTCGCGAGTAAAAAAATAATAAATAGAAGATAAAAACCTATGAACTCTAATCATTAGATAATCCAATAAATTAATATACAAGACAAACTACCGACAGAACTAGACTTAATTCATTTTTAACTTAGAGTAAAAATGGTATACATAAATAAAATAACTATCGCATAAATATTAAACGTACATACAAACAACAATGCAGTCTTTTCTTTCAAATTCCATGTTATGAAGTGGTTAATATGACGTGTTCATTCAAAGTACTATATTGGCCCATTCTTAGCAGTGTGGCCATAATTTGCATATATTACACTTCATTCTATGCTTATTACATTCCTTACACATCTTTGATACACATTTCCTTTCATTTTTCTCGTCACTATTTGCTAGAAATTACAATAATTAGATAAAATCAATGAAATCAACAACACTGGTTTCAATTAAAACTAAAATTGATTCACTGTCATCGTTTAGCCAAACAATAATTACAAATAAGACATATGTACGAGAAAAATAAAACAATTTTGTAATGTTCGTGAACAATATACTGCATATCATGAAAATTGTCTATCAAAAAATTTTTTTTATATTTATTTATTTTTTACTGCATATTACATTTGTTGACATTAAAAACTTTTAAACCTCATTATTATTTTATTTTTAATTTGCTTTTATAATTTGTTGAAAATTTGATAAGTAGCTCGTAGTAAAAACATAAACACATACATAGCCAATGTGTACATGAATGTGTAATTATCTTATTATCTGTCTGAATAAATTTGTAAAAAAATATGGTTACCATTGGTAAATAAATAAGGAATATAGGTAGTTTCGAGAATGAAGAGGAATTGTTCTTTCGTAAAGGCTCTCGGAAAATTGAAAGTTTTTTTAGTAAAAAGTGGAAACTATTCCTACAAACACTATTTAAAAATTGGTCCTAAAACAGCTTGTGTAGGCTGAGAGAACTAACTAGTAAAACACTGTTGAAAATACTCCTACTGAGATTATCTTTTACATAATTAAATCTTGTTATCACAAAACCTTACAACAACCGAACTCCTAAGTTAACAAAAACAACTTTTCTTGTACCAATGCATGAGACGGTTCTATTCAGCCGGACCACAAGTTTGCCCTGTTCAAGTTGGACGTTTCTTGTCTAAGGTTTGTCTTCTGTTACCAATCAGGGCTACTCAATAATTCACCTCTGCTTCGTTCTGGTCTGATTCTCCGAATCAAGGCACTATACATTACCTTGCTTGATGGAACCTCTCAAGGAGAATAACATGCATAATTCCCACACTCTTGAAAAAAGTAGCGAAAATAATATTTTACCATTTACGAAGCTAATTCTAAATAGCTTGGTTGTTTAATTTAAGTGGTTATCGTGGAAAAAAATTGAGATTAAATATTCTGTAAATGTTAATTGGAAACTATGGACATTTAAATGTATGTGATTCAGCAAATCAATTTGGATATATTGCTATATTATGTGATGTGTTCAAAGTTTAGCTGTATACTTTTGCTATGCTACGATTGATTTTTAACACAAAGTGGATCACGTATAATAACTACTAAAAGGTACATGTTGTGGAGAGCTAGCTGGACTGGTGGTAGAGCTCGAGGCTTTGGAGCTCGAGTTCCCGGGTTCAAATACTACCAATCACCGATGGATTCTATCTATGTGATAATGCAGCGACCCTCTAGGGCAAACCTGTGAAGAAGTTCCAGGGTAGAGCCTCGCGCCCTAGGATATGAAAGTGGGCCAATTAAAAAAGTTATGTATTAAAATGAGTTAGTTTTTCAGTAAAAAATAAACTGAAAATCTTTAATTCCATATTGAAGATTATTTTCCATTTAATAATAATAAATCTTTACTTTTATAAATAGTGTTACCTCATTAGGCACGTTTGGTAAATATGTGCCAGATATTTTCAAAAATATTTAGTACATACTACTTTTACCTTAAGTTGTTACAGTACAGTACATGTGTACATTGCACAGTATAACTAATTTATAACATTATAAATCCAAATTGTGTTCAGGTGGCACATAACAAATCATATAGTATTGATTCCATAACTAGCATGTTAATAATTGTATCTAATCTACCTTACCTAAAAAACTAACGTTTTGACGTTAATGGCGTCCTTATTCCTAATTTTCACCTTTTAAGAACACACTGGAAAGAAAAGGATTATTTTTTGACAAAATGCACTATGCATGTATGTTATAGAAAATAGTACGCTTCTCTTAAACAGTTCGATTTAGCATCAACACTTATTTACACTCAAACGTCTAACTATTTTTACGTCCCTTAGAAATGTATTATACTTTTTAACTCAAGTCGAAAAGTAGGCCTACTGTTTAGTTGGTTGAAATCGTGAAATACACCCAATAAACTTTAAATATTTCAATATGTTTTTCCTTTTTGTTTAGTATACGTCCAACATCTGAAAGATAATTTGATAAATGATAACTCCAGACCGGAAATAAGAACATCATTGGCACTAAGAAAGATCAATGGTTGAGGGTTGGAAAGGGTGTCATTAGTTATAAGTGTTGATATCTAACTTTGACTGATATAAGAAAGTTATTATTTTTATATTTCATAAAAAAAGTTTATAATTAAAAAAATTCTTGGTCAGAGTATTTTCTTTTTTGAAATATAAGAGATCTTGTATTAACATAGTCACGGATAGTGATAAATAACTTTTGTAGTAAGTGTTGTAGTATTACACCAAATAAAATAAAACACATCTTGTGACACTCTTCAATATAACTTTTACTCTGATACAATAAACATAAAATGGTAAATATGTAAAAAAAAGATGCAAGGGTGACAGATTTTAATACCTCACTTTGATTACTCTCTCTATGGCGTACTAGCTTAGGTTTTTAGTCACCGAGGTCTTATAAAGTAAATTCTTTTAACTTACTTTTTTAGCATGAATGCCATATTGATTATCTCAGCCAAAGTGGGGTAAGACCGTCCAAACCAATAAGGAAGTCAACCTGTGATCACTAAACTTTATGGTGCTTGGATTTTAATTAATTATATGCTCAGTCAAAGTTTGGATAAGAAGCTACGTTTTCAGATCAAATGGTAGGTGCAATTGTTTTTAATTATCTCTATCCAATCCAGTGTTATAGTCAAATAGGACGGAGGTTTTAAATGCACGATCCAGTTGGGGCAGTTAAATCCAATTAAACTTTTTCTTAGAAGAATTTTCCAAGCCAGAGGTTACAGAAGGAAAATTATAACTCTTATGGTTCATGAAAACAGGAGATTGTTTTTCATTGATGATTAAATTTGCTGAATTTAACTTATACTCCTCTCGTTATGATAACTTAGAAGTGATTTGCAATTGTTAAAACTACTTTTGGAAAGATTATTGGTATAATGGAGTATGTATAATGTTATAATGGAGTATTCCGTAGTGATATGTGGCACATAACTAAGCTTCTGTAATATCTATAGGAAGTATAGATTCAAAATTTCGGGGGTTTACTTCAAGATTAATCTTGAGTGCCTACACCACATCAACGACGCGGGGGATACCTCAAAAAACCTAAAAGCGACTGTTTGTTTGAACGTAGAAGCCTACATTTAAGTTCAATCATAAAATGTAACGAATTCTACACAAGATCATTAATTATGTCGCCTATTTATATGATCAAGAATTAAACGTGCTACGATCGAAGCGTCTAAAATAAACACTGAGCACTGAGTTACTCAGTATTTTAAAACTATTTTCATTCTCTGTATCTTATGAGACATATTGTAAGACTTTTCTTGCTGAAGCACATTTTAAATGAAGACAAACAAGTCCCAGAGACCTCAGACCCAGGTGTGGTTGTGACAGACTTTGAACATCTGTCTTCCCAGCTCTCTTCTCTCTTGTTTTATTTTCCCAAGAAAATTATATGACTGATTTAAAACCAATACAATGCAGGATACTGTGTAGAACATTTATCACACATACATCATAATGTTAAACACATAACCTGTTATACTCAATAGAAATTTATTTATTTTTGGGACGAATACATCAATAACAACGACAAAGATTGGGTTTTGTGGCAAGAATGCGTCGAAAAATGAAGTAATAATCAATAAAAATATATATTCAAATAGCAATATTGATCAATATGTAATAATGACTGGAAAACACGTCTAAGTGAACAAAGCAATTATGTAAAAGTTCACCAACTATAACAATCAACAACGCTACACATTGGTAATTTTTCTTTTGAAAAGTTATTAAATATTTTGAATTAGATTAGGGAGCTTAATGATAATGAATATAAAACGTCAACAGATAAAATAATCATAGTTCCACGTCAATAAAATTATAAATGTTCAAACCCACTAAAAATAATAATAACCACTGCGGTTTTTTATAATCGTTAAAGCTTGTACAGCGTTTACCGAATACCCGCAAACAAGGCTTGTACACTTTTAAAGCTAGTTACAAGTCCATCAATTGCTCATTTCATTTTGTTTATTGTGCAAATGTTTTCCATCAGTGGTATTACCACTTTGAAAACATTTGGAATGGACTTCGTACAAAAACTGAAAGTTACAAGTTGCATCAACAGTTTTTTGTCATTCATACTGTATGCACAGAGGGTTTAATAAGTATTTAGTATTATTAAATTCGCCTGAGCTTCGAATCTAGTTTTGAACATAAAATACAACAAGTTTTTTAGCTTACTTTAGAAAAGCATTGTAACAACTTACAACTAAACCGAAGCTTAAAATAGTTTACAAATATGAAAAATGCATCAATTTGGAAACTCAACTTATATATTAAGCGTATCCATAATTAATTGTTATTCAAACTTTCAAATTACATACAAAATAAAACTGCTTTTATGAGTCTGCATGAAGTGGAAGCATTCACAGATGATTAGACTTTAACATTTGGCTATTTATATGTTATGAACCCTTCATTCTAAAGTGTTCAATTATCACAGATGGCTACTTTTTAATATTTGGTTAATTATATGTTACTAGTTGTTATCCACGGGCTTCAACCCGTTTAACTTCATAAGTATTAGTAAAACTATTGATTAGTTTTATTGATAGGTTAAGCTAAAATAAACGAAACAGAGTACAGTAATACAATGGTAACACCATAATAATAATATCATAATAATAATAATATCTATAATAATACTAACAATTAATAACACCTTATTTTAATAAGGTAATAAATTGAAATACTGTAATAACATACAAAAGTACAGCTGTGGTATTTTTAACATTATGTATATGGAAAGTTCCCTTTAGAAAGGAATTACAAGAAGGACAAGAAAGGAATTACCTTAAAGAACAATTTATGAAATAATGGATAGTTTTGCGCATGGTTTCTCGTCATGACGAACATATTAAGTATATTAATGGAGGTTTAATGGGGCGTATATTAATGGGGTTTTTTTGGGTTAATGGGGGTGTGAATTGTAGTTTTCTCAAAAGTCCATGGGTACCTACCTTGGGATTTATACATGGACTAGCAGAGTACCCGTCCTTCGTACGGGGTTGGCGCATAGGTATAAAATGCTTATTGCAGTTAGGTACTCGTGATTTGTGTTTGTAATGGGGGATGACACGGTTTGAGAAAATATGGTTCTTTTAACTTACGGTACCTATGCAGTTTAACACTTCTACCATAGCCATAATGCTGTTCTACCACTGCACTTAAACAACAGGAAAAAGGATTGCCAAATATTCGCACAATATCACAAATTACTTATAAATCAAAAACCTAAGCATAACTGTAAACAATCCCATTTTGGTACTTCCCATAGTGTATCACAACTATTTGTTGCTGCTTGGTTCAAATTAGCTGTTGATATAAATAAAAAAATGCACCCTATTAGTAAACCCTATAACTATTTAATGCTATTGAATATCATAGAACTAACTTGTGTAGTTTAAACAGCTGGCAAAATACTTTAATTCATTTAAATATGAATACAACTGATAAGGTTAACATGGGAATGTCCAGAGCCACTGGGGCGGTGCCCGAAAGGATCTTTGAGATAAGAGTATGTCTATTTGTTAATCGGGAACGTAAGCTATCATCATACCAAATTTCAGCTCAATCCGACGAGTAGTTAATGCGTGATTGAACTTAAAAAAAAAACAAACAAACAAACACAGAAAACATTCACATCTATATATAAAGCCAAAAGTGCCCATGAACTTTTGAGAAAACTACAAGCCTACAAGTCACACCCCTATAAACCATATACTGAAAATGTTCGTCATGACGAGAAACCTTGTGCAAAACTCCATTATTTCATAAATTGCCCTTTAAGGTCGTAATTCCTTTCTAAAGGGAACTTTCCATATACCTGATGTTAACAATATCTCAGCTGTACTTATGTGTTTTTATTACTGTATTATATTTTGTTTATTTCAGCTTAACTTAACCATCAATAATTTTATTAATACTTATGAAGTCAAACGGGGTGAAGCCCGTGGGTAATATAATATTAGTAAAAGATAAATCTTGCATTTTCCAAAGATGTAAATATTAAAAGATTTACTTATCCATCTCTATTTTACGGCATTGTGGATTACTGTACCATTTATCGAAGAACATATAGCTACATGTCAAGGACATGTAAGTTAAGGAAACTAATGGGGAATGGACATTTAAACGCATTTTTAACAAAGTTGGCGAATGTCGCAAAGTTTTTCGTGCAACTTGATTAATCGTGGAAACTAAAAGCCGCATAAGCCACAATCTGACAGTTGCCCTCACATCTGCAACTGTCTCGTTTGGATTTCAGGGGCAGCAACAAATGAAGTTGCTGACTGTGGAAGGGTCTCGACCAAACTAGATGACACATTATCCTGCAAATAATGGTCAGATGTCGAAAAAATTTGGGAGAAAAATAACTTTTTATTATTATACTATTGCAGTTTTTACGTGAGATGCTTAAAAGCCAAAGGCAAATTTGACCTAGAGTTATTGGCTCCCCGAAATATTTTACATCAGATTTTAAATTTGTGTCTCAGGGTAGTTCACGAATTTCTCGTTCTTCTTCGATCACATTGCGTATACCTCATCATGTGACCACCGCTTATGACAGGGCTTTTGTTGTTACCGCTTGCCGTCTTTGGAACAACCTACCCCTACACATTAAATCCCTTGATAAACGTTCCCAGTTTGTGGCGGCACTAAAAAATCTCTACTTTGAGCAAATGGTCTCGGCTGGCGTGTCCTAGGGCTTCTGCGTCTTTGCGCGATTACTGGTGCGTATGCGTGTGAGAGTGTGAAAGTTTTTTCTGTTGTATATTCTATAAATTTATAATAATTACTATTTTTTTTTATTAGTTAATTAGTTAAATAGATTGAATTTTTGTTAACTTTTACTTGATGTGTTAAATATGTGTTTTTATATTAGATTAAGAAATGTCATTGTATTTTTATTTATTTATATTTAAGTTTGTCAGGTTAAGTGTAAGAGAGGGCCATGTGGCCCTAACTTTGCCTGGTAAAATAAAGAATTTTTCATTTCATTTCATTTTTTTTTTCATTTATTTGACGAGAAATCTTTTTACTACACGGTGAATCGATAAGAACGGTTTATGCCTTATAGTTTCCTTGTGTGATTTTAATTTTAGATTACGCCAGTTTTAACTTCATCCTAGAAACGTAATTTGTGTCCTTCGTAAAATTAATCAAGCTCTTTGTTCTCTTTTTATAGATTTTATTTGTGGTTGGTTCTGATCTTAAATAGTCGAAATAAAATGCTAAATGTATTTTACCACGAAAATGTTATAAATGTTATTTTATAAAGTGGGAAGTCGAATTAATAATTCCAGAGAAATGACAGTGTTACAGTAACAGTAGTGACAGTGACAAATGATTCTTTAGTTTTATTGTATATTAGGTGTCTCAGGAGAAACTGAACCAACCTAGAGAAATCTTAAGACACAACTACCTAGAACACCAACGAATACATAAAATTACATTAGGTTTAGCTTTCTACGTACTTAGATCATAAAACCAACGATGAAGCACTGGAAATACTACATACATACGTATTAGTACTGACTGCATTTCGTTAAGAGTAAAAATCACACTAAAAATTGATGAAATCTGCTTAACAAACTCAAACAAACTGTATAAACGGTATCAGCAAACTAACAAATACATTCGTCCAATAGCCATTCAACAACCTTTATGATGGGCAGTAACTAGGACATTTTATGGGTAAAGTTACAAATATTTGCAATAAATTTAGAACATAATTTTTTACGATTGTTTCACCAATTTGTTTAGAGTTAAAATTACCGTAAGTGTACTTTGTTGTAAGGTCTCATAACAAAACCTACAGGACACTATGTTGGTTAATATAGCACGCGGTTGGTCTAGTAGTTAAAGCAGGACTTTAGTTTAGGGGGGTCCGGGATCAAACCCCGTCAAACAACAATATCTTTATGATAGCATAAGAACCTGGTGACTCGGAATCCATCCCACAAAGTATAGATACCTTGACTATCCAAATACCAAAACACATACATATGAAAGCTACATATGAAAGATAATATTTCTTAATATTTTAGAAATATCTCTACTAAAAGCCAGCCGAGATATTGTAAATTTTAGAATTTAATGTGCGTACTATCAAACTACCGGTAACTATAACTGTATTAACAAAAAAAAGTATGAAACATGAAAGAACACGCACACAAGTTAAGCCCGGAGTAGTAATTAACGAAATTTGTAAATCTGCCAGTGAGGTTTAACTCCCCCCCCCCCCACCCACCAGACCACACAATACTGATCAGAGATAGGTTACAATTTGTAGTCTGATGTGATGCTACAACCGCTTACTTCAACATTAATTGAAACCGTCACATGCAACAGTTAGTAGAGCTTTACTTCAGTCGAATTTATTCTGTTGCTGGAAGTATAAGATTTTTGTTTAATTTTATGAAGTATGGTATATCTATATAATTAATACGCTACATGAAACTTTGTCGGTTGAACTCCTCCGCCATTTCTTAACAGATTTTATCCATTGACGTCTCATTGGAAAGAGCGTGTCGCGTAGATTTGCAAACTGGCCTTACATTTTTGAAAAAGTCCCTTGGGCTCTGCCCCAGTGGCTTTGAAAGTTCCCATGTAATCCTTATGGAGAACATAATTGTTTACATTTTGATCAGCTGTATAATTTATTGCTGTTTTTTTTTCCAATTCAATGAAACGCATTCAGTACATTTATTTACTATTTGAGTTTATGTAAACATAACCCCCAAGACGGATCGTGTTAGTATGGTTGTATTAAACTTGTGTATTTATCGCTGTTTTGTGTCGCTATGAAGGATCGTGTTAGTATGATTGTAACTTAAATTTGTGCATTTATCGTTGTTTTGTGTAGCTATAATTTGTTTAGTTGTTGTTTTTTTTGTTTTAAATGCCTCCGACGTGACGACAACGAAACATAGACAGGAGGCGTAATCGTGATAACGACCGCAGCTACAGAACCGTGGTGCGTAATAGGCTTAACTCATCACAGTCAGCACCTGACCCTGGACAATCTCAACTATTAGGTTACAAATGCGCCTTAACACTACCCCAAAACGACTTTTCGTTCTCAATTGGCCCTCTATCAATGACCTGTGTTGCCTGTACAGCGAGGCATTTTGAGAAGGAGAAAACCGGCAGGAATGCTTTAGGTTTATCAATAACGAAGATAAAAATGGTCTGAGTTACACACCGGTAATCTTGAGTTGACTCTTTTAAATTAATGGTAAATATGACTGTTATTCGTTTTAAAATAACTCCTGTAATACTTTGCAATTGCTCGAATTCGATTAACATGTACACTAGTATAATATTAATTTGAGATCTGGATGCCACTTATGTGCGCATTTTAACCCAAATATGAGTGAAGGATGAGTGCATTAGTGTGATGCCTTGTGTAGCTTTGTTACTGACTAAGATCAGCTGTTTCGTTAGCCAGGATCATTCATTGAAAGCCCAATGATCTAGAACAGCTGATGGTCCAATTTCGAACCATCAAAAAGCTTCACACTTGTTAAGGATCGAACCGGTGACCTTTTGATTACTCCACTGCTAAACGCTGAGCTACCCAGCTAATAAAAGACTTGACTATATAAATTGTACACGGCTGGTCAGATGAATAGAACTCAAGGCATCTGTCCTCCAGTACCGGTTCAAGTCCTGCAAGTCGGTATTGATTACTAAAGGCTTTCAAATTTATGATAATTATTAAGTTGAGCCCAAAAGAGCTAGAGGTCAATCTATATAGAAAACGCAAACAGATGCGCCAATCATAGAGTAAGAAATCTCTTTAATTTGGAGGACTCCCTTCTCTAAAGACTCGACTTTTAATGAGCTTGAGCAAAATGAGGGTATTTCAAATTTCAAAAAGGTATAAACACCTGAGCTCTAATATACGGGGTGTCCCACGAAGGGGTTTAAACGTTTGATTTTATATTACGTGCCCATTCATGCATCGAACTTTTTTAAACTTTACACAGTTTAAGAAGTATGATATAAAAATATTCTGGAAAAATTTCAACTCTCTAACCTTAGTAGAAACAAAATGGCGGCATATTAAAAAACGATGCTTTAAAAACATTAAAGAAGGTATTTTTGGTTTTATAAAATATTTTTATTGTTACTTTACAGGGAAATATGACTTAAATAAAAAAAAAAAAACTAGAACATAGCCTAATGGAAAACCTTAATGTCCAAAATTATTCAAACTGTAACCACAGCCACCTCTAATACACCCTGTATTAGAGGTGGCTGTGCTGTAACCCATCCACAGCAACACACTGATAACAGCGCGTAACAAATTATTCGTAAGCTCTTACAAAGAAACCCTGCGGTATCCGGAGAAGTTCCTCTTCTATTGATCGTTTTAGTTCCTCACCATTATTGAAGCTATGAGTATAAACTTTTTCCTTCAAGAAACCCCATAAAAAGATGTCGCAAACAGTTAAATCAGGTGATCGGGGTGGCTAATCTAAAAAATCATTTCCACGACCAATCCAACGGCCATGAAGGTTGCCATTTAGTAATTGCTTGACAGGATTTGCGAAATGATGTAGAGCACCATCTTGTTAAAAGACTGCTTGATTCATTTCTGGTACCGTCAAATAGGGCAAGACCTGTTCATTTAAAACTCATTTTACAATCAAACAGCTGTTCTTCAACAATGAGCGTTAGAACCGCAACGTAGTAAACAACTCAGATAATAAATCATGAAAGTAGTTTTTATAAGAAGCGAATTGGTAATTTTTTCAATATGCCGCCATTTTGTTTCTACAAAAGTTAGGGAGTTGAAATTTTTCCAGAATATTTTTAGAACCTACTTTGTAAACTGTGTAAATTTTAAAAAAGCTCGGTGCATGAATGGGCACGTAATATAAAATCAAACGTTTAAACCCCTTCGTGGGACACCCTAATACTATGTCAATAGTATATGTGTTCAATTTTACAGACGTGCCTCTAATTTCATTCGTCATCATCCCTACACCTTCTTATACTTCCCATTACCATTATGATGGAAATTAGCGCTTTTAAAAGTTAAAGAAGCTTTCAAAGGGCAATAAATAAATGTTTGCCAAATATCGTTAGTAAAGAGGCTTGATTTTGGTATTTATAATTGCAGTTATTTTGATGGTTTTCACTATGTGTAAAATGGATCTGTAAAATCGGTTGACCTTTCGTATAATACTGCATTCTATCTACGTATTTATTTTCATAAAGCATTTCGCGACGTATAAATTTAGAAAGCTTAAACTTTTGTTCAAAAAACAACCATGACACAATTCAAAACTTGTCTTTATCCACGATATTATAAGCTTAATCACATCACAGAGAAATATACAAATCTGTGACCCTATTTATTTAACTAACTGATTCACTACACGTTTCCTATTATGTCTAACTCTATTGAGCAGGATAGCTAATGATTTAGCCATTGATCTCCCTTAGTGTCAATCTCCCTTCAACTTGTCTTGCAATTTATCAGATTATAAACTATGTTCCTGTCAACGAGCGCGTCTAATCTCACAGTCATAATTCAATCAAAGTTACTGAATTCAGTTTGTTTGCAAAGAGTTCAACAGTTTAAAATTTTAAAATATTTTCACTAAGAATATTTAAATCGTAGGGTGTGTTGTGGTTAGCATCTTGGACTTCGGTGTGAGAAGCACGGGTTCAGTCCTCGTCCACGAACATTTGGGGGTTTAGACCGTATTAACTTAAAGTTAGAATTCGTTTATTAAAAGATTCCATTGTAGTAACAATAGCATATTTAACAAGTTGTAAGTTCGTTACGATTAACGATGTGGTTTACCTTCATGAAGGCTTCCATTTTATTTATTTCCCCTCTTGGATGTATCTACGATATTTTAAAAGCAGTTTGTCAGATGTTAGAAGAAAATATTATTTTCAATAATAAAGAACGGAAGAAGAGAAGCCTGTAAACACATCGTAGACAGAGAAAACAATAACATGGAAACTGTGTGGAGCGGTTCCATGTCAAAATACTCTTTAGGCTTTGGAAAGTTTTCTATCAGGGAAAATATTTTTATATATTATACAGAAATTAAATAAAAAGTACGTCCAGTAATACTGTTGAAACACTCTGTTAACTCACAGGACGGTAAATACTTATGAAATATTGTTGGTGTATTTATTTTAAGAAAGAAGTACAACCTTCATAATAATACGCAGTATTAGGACAGTCATTTTTCCGTTTGAAGTGGCACTTTCCTTGTTTGAAATTGTCATTGAATTTAAGAATGGTTATCTCTACAATCCACGATATCTATGAGAATAAACAAGACATAATCATCCAGTACATCGATTCGAAATTTGGCCTGCCCTTGCTTTGCCTAACCAATTGTTTAATCTAATTCTAATTTATTTTATCAGCCAACATGAAACACAACTATCCAACCCACGATTCAACCAACTTCGTGATTCCTTCATTAACCACCTTTATTAGCGAATTTCCCATATGGGGATTCCTATATATATATTTCCCTTATTCCTATATAGGGAATAAGCTTTACCGTAGTACTGTACTCATGGTAAGACCTGGACCTGGGACAAATTTACTTTTTCGTTTTGAGGTCCCTAGAGGCCAAAAACACCATCCGTTCAAATTCATATATGACGTGTCCGTTAGCACGATAACCCAAGCAGAAATGATCCGACTTTGATGAAATTTGATTTAAATGTAGAAACCTAACATTTAAGGGGGGTTATGGGGGGTTTTATGGGATAAAAGTAGGTTTTTCCCATTTTTGACCCTAAAAACACAAAATTTCACAATTTCTTTCACATTTTGTAGAGCTTAAAAACAAATATTTTAGTATATTGAAGCGTTATTTTGCACCTCATGGTTACGAAAAAAAATCCAAAATGTTGTAAATTTAAAATTCCAATGTTATTCTTATGGAGAATAAGTCAACTGTTGTAGTTTGCTTGTTTATGACCATATTTTGATCAAATTTGGTAAATACATTCATTTCTTACAAAACTGTTAACATTTAACAACAACAAAAAACCTTTTTACCATCCCTGTTGCAGCAAACCTAAGTACTTGTTAAACTAATTCTAAATAGGGAATAAATGTGATATTTTTAAGGAGACATTTAAGTGTAAATCCAATCAGGCAAATGGAAATTCAATTAGTCTGCAGGTTTGCTGCGGTGAGGTTATTTTTCTTTTACCATATTTTTACCTGCCAAAGAAGGTAGCTTTTCACAACCTTGAATATGCTCGTTTACACTGGCCTTAAATGCCTGTGTGGGGAACCTACGTACAGTATATATGGAGCAGAGCTAGGGTGAGTCGGGCAAGTGCAAGAATAAACTTTAGTGATAAATTGTAAATAGCAGTCTTAGACGTGAAACCACGGCATCACTTACATAGTTTTCAGTTCATCATGCTAGTCTTCTGACTGAGCCACAGTCGTTTACATTGTGTATAGTATAGTTTTCTATTCAACCCTTAAACTGTATTTGGGAATAATAGTATTATCAAAATAATAAGATTATCTTCTTTATTCTAGTGATATTAATTTGTACACTTTTTCTCCTAAAGAATAGTTTTCACTTTAAATTGAAAATATCCCATAGTGTTGAAGTAATAAAAATGTACATAGTTTCCTAACGTGGAAAGCAAGTGAAAATAAACAGAACAATAGTGGTAGAAAAGTCCCGCATCTGAACTCAAAGACAAAGACGCGACTGTCTTTGATTGGCGATTTCCCGGGGCGCTGGATGGAATAATACGGATAAATTGTAGCGATTTCCTTCGGCTCACAAACCCTTTCTTTACACAACATCCACCCATGCACATGTCTTGGAGATTTGAAGAATTTAACCCGTGTTTGAATGCATTAGTTATGATTTCTTGTAACAGAAAATATAGCTTATCGAAATACTGGGTTATTTAAAAGAGATTTGCGGCTATTTATCGCCTGCATTGCATTGTCAACCTTGGGATTGTGAGTGGAAGGTATCAGACAAATTTGTCCTAGGACGCTAGTCAAGAGCCTAAAATTGTTTTCACATTACTTCAGGCTAGACCTAGGGGTTGTGGAATTATCACATAGATAAAATCTATTGGTGATTTGGCGGGATTTGAACCCGGGACCTCTGGAACCGAAGTCGTGCGCTCTAACCACTCGCTCCCCTCAGTACGGTAGTGAATTGTACTAATAATTTAGTGACGTCTCTGCTGGAGACCGCACGTTGTCGCTTTCGTTGTACAGTACTAAAGATTAAATTACCACCTCGCCAAGTTGTTATAATGAAATTTTTTTGCCTTTATGAGGGGCTTAGCTGGTACAGTATTTTAGTAACGAGAATCACCCGGAAGGGCTGGGCTAAAACCCTTTCAATCATTGGTGGAAATAGACAGTAGTTTCATCATTTGGTGTTATTCGGTGTCCCCTTTAGGATTATTTAAAATCAAATTAATTTTAAAAGATTGTTTACTGTCCCCACTTCAAAAAAGTGCTGAGTTTGCAATTGAATCTAAAATAGTTTTGTATATTTTACTCCTTTTAATCTTTTTGTGTTTTCGACACAAGTTTTGGTGGCTATAGTATGGAAAATTGTAACACCTGATATCATTGAATCAGTATTAAATTGATAAATATCCGACATAAACATCAATGTTAAATAAGTGTTTCTTACCCAACAAGTCTGTGGCAAAATGCACAATTATCACTAACGCTACAACAATTACACAATAATCGTCGTGAAATATTGTGGGAACTCAAATCGCCACATCGGTACCTAAACAACCGTTGGTATTGCTTACAAACAAATTGCTCGCGCCGGAAGCCTAGGGAGTAATCCAGTGTTTCAATTGCGTTGTGTTTTCCATAGCAGTAAACATCAGTTAATTCACGCAGCGCAGTTTCCCGCGGTTTCTGATGGAGATAATCCTCAAAGTTAAACCTACTGTAAAACTAATATTAGCAGACGGTTTTTCCAATATATAATTTATAAAATGTAGAAAAGAACTTTTTATCTTAGAATTTGTTGATTGATTATTTTACGTTTGGACGTCTTAGAGATGTGCTTTTTAAACTGCACAATTTTACACACTAATTATGTCTTTGGAAGGAATCGGACCTAAAGCTCTTCTTAACCCTACGTCGATTTATTGCTAGAAATTATCAGAGTATTACTGAGGCTCGGGTTGAATTCCCACAGATGACCATCTCGTAATTCCGTGATTTGGTAGTTTGGAATCCAACGGTACATCCCTCATATCTAAAAAGGTTAATATAATACGTCTCACAACCAATGTAAATATTAAATTACAAATTTCGTCAATTAACATAAGCAAGAAAAACGTATGTAAATTGAATTATATCATATCTCGTTCATAACTCCCTGATAGTAGTCTTAGTAGTTTAAATGCCAGCTAAGCATTCCATAACACTTAATTTGAAAAAGTGTTTCAATGTAGAGAAAGCTCCTAAGGGCAGTTTGACTTCCATAAGGAACGTAATGTTAACTTTGGGACTTGCATCTAAAAAACTGGGAAAGGAAGTTGAAAAACCATTGGAGGTAGAGTCACCGATTTTTTTTTTTTTTTTTTTTTTTTGAGATAAACTCATTGGCTAGTTCCTAACACACACACAGGGTTTTTAAATTATCTATAAAAATAGATTTTTTATACAAAATTATGAAAAAATATTGTAAGTTTGAAAATCTTTTCTTAGGTTGCATAACAAATAATACAAAATCCCTGTGTAAGGAACTAGTAAATGCTTGTATAAACAAAATGTGAAAATTTGATCCTTGTATATTATAATTTTTTTATATATATGTCCCTAGAGTTTGAATATTAAGTGTTTCGGGAAATCGATGAAAATGTTAAGTAATAACATTGTTACACTCACCAATGTTTTATAGTTTTATAGTTTCCATACTATAGTTTTATAGTCCCGGAACTCTCTACCAATATTTTAGGGCATTGCTCCTGGGTAAGAAAAATAACTAAATATCATATTACAACAGTCCGGAAGTCCTTAGTTACTCACACAGCCACCATTTTGTTTTTTTCAGTTACTATTTTTTTTCTAAAGAATAGTTAAACATACGAAATGGAAACTTTGCACAAACATTTATGACAACTAGACAAAGCTACCAAAAAATTATCACGATTTTTCAAATTCATAAAACAAAATGGCGGCCATTAGAAATATTTTTCTTAAATAACTCAAAAACCATTGATTTTTTAGAAATTTTAAATGGCCGCCATTTTGTTTTATGAATTTGAAAAATCGTGATAAATTTTTGGTAGCTTTGTCTAGTTGTCATAATTGTTTGTGCAAAGTTTCCATTTCGTATGTTTAACCATTCTTTAGAAAAAAATAAATAACTGAAAAAACAAAATGGCGGCTGTGTGAGTAACCAAGGACTTTCGGACAATTTAAATATGATATTTAGGTATGTTTCTTACCCAGGAACAATGCCCTAAAATATTGGTAGAGAGTTACGGGACACCCTGTATATCAGTGTAAAGAGGTAATTCTAAGGAATAAAACCAAATAAAAATTAAAATAAAAACTGAAATTTGTATGTTAGACCACCCAAGTAAATGGAAATTTCAAAACGTCAAATCGACGAATTCAAGTTGGTTGCATGTAAAGATCCTATTACAGACTGTGTGTGTGTCTTGAGATAAAACGAGAGTGGGAAGAAGAGAGACAGAATATAAAGACTGCGTGAGCGAGTGGTCGAAATTGCAGCATTTTGAGAACAAAGGCCGTTTTGCCAGAACACTTCGGACAGTTAGCGAACAGCTGTTCTACAACAAAAACACACCAGTTGAACCAGATGTGTCAGTTGGTAGAATATCAGCAGCATGTTGCATGTTCAGTTCAAAATACAGTGTATTTTGTTGTTAAAGGCATTTATTTCAACATCTAAATAAAAGTTTTAATAATTCGTTTGAAGAATGTTGTTCTCCAGTATTCTATTGAAGCATGGAACTCCTATTATTCTACGATGATTGTTGCCGGTTTCAATGACCTTCGGACATTTCCTATCATTCTCTACCACTACATAAGTCGTATGTAACAATACACAATCTAAAGTTTTGGTTTTTCCTCGGCTCTAATCTAAACACGTATTGTCAATCCTTATAAATAAGATATATTTAAAAATTAAGTTTCAAAGTGATGTGGTCATTGGAAATCAAATGTTCGAAAAAAGTGCATACGCATATTTAAAAGCACACCTTTTCAATAAGGTACTGAGTGAGCAAAGTAAAAATGTAAATAATTAACTCTCTTATACTACCCAGTTCACATTAAACCGACTTTACAATAATGTTGGTATGTATCGTCAATGTACCTTATTGACATGGGTTTACGGTATTTTTGTGTTTTTATTTATATTTTTAGTTCATAACTAAGCGTAAAAAGTAAGCATTTTCGATAAAGCGTGGGTTATAGCAGAAAATGTGAGTAATTAATTGTGGTGTTATAAAACACACTGAATGGTAACGAAACCGTAAAGCATTTCAATTAGTGTACGTGAATACATTTGGTTTTAATTTAAGACTGTTGGATATATGTAGAGACCCTAAGTCTATCATATAAGTTGTAGATATTTGGCTTCAGTCCTTTAACATGTTTCCATGTTTCTGTATGTGTTTAAGACGACGATACACAACCAAACAATTTTTATTATGAAGGTCTTGAAAAATTGATGTTCTACTTGTAAAAAATAATACTTGTAAATAAATTCTTATAAAAATTCTACTTGTAAATTAGCAAACAAAATCGCCTGCCAGTTCAAAAAGTATTTAGTTTTTTTTCATAAGCGTGTAAAATATGATGAAAAAAAATTGAAAATGTATGTCAAAAAAATTGAAACGTTTTTTGAGAATAACACGAGATGAAGTGGACTGGCAGGTCAACTGTCTGAGAAAGATGTGATAAATTAAACTTCTGGTCTTAGGTAGACCTGAGTATTTATCTTGAGACATTTACTGAGACTAACGCTTAAAGTAACTTTCCAGATCTGACGAACATTGCCATGGAAGCGATATATGAATATGGATTTCATTCTTTAGCTGAAATGGCTTTATTAAATGCAATTATTGAATGGATTTTGGTGTTGGAAGTTATCTATAGGAAATTGAACTCTATTTACTTTAGATATCCATCCTTTTTTATAGTTAGATAGACTTACAGGTTTAGGTTTTCTCTGAGTTACACATTCGTGGCTTAACACACAGACAAAAGTTTCATTAATTCATGAGTTAAGGTGTAGGCTACTTACATATGTGTTACTATAATTGTAAATACCCGTAGAGGTGCATTTAATATAGATTCAGAAATCACACACTTCACATCCAGATGAACATTGAAGAATAGTAGCTCAAACAGCTATGTATTTTGCAAATAATTAATGACGATGTTTGAATCGTTGATTAACAAAATTATCTAAAATTATCTAAATTATCTAAATTATCTAATTAAGCTATTTAGGTTGGAGCTCGTTCGCTGCGCTCACTTGCCTTCAGGTTAGCTCGTTCGCTACGCTAACTCACCTCCAGGTTGGAGTTCGTTCGCTACGCTCACTCACCTTTTGGTTGGAAATTAGCTGTTGTCATAAATAAAAAAAAAATAATAGTGCTGTGCTGCACCCTGTTGGTAATCCTTGTAACTTTGATGCTATTGAACATCATAGAACAGAACCAACTTGTTTAATTGAAACAGCTGTTAAGATTCATTAATTCCTTTTAAATATGAAAAATCATAAGGTTAACATGGGGAACTACAGAGCCACTGGGGCGGAGCCCGAAAGTATTTTTGAGATAAGAATATGCTTTAATGTTAATCGGGAATGTAAGCTATCATCATGCCAAATTTCAGCCCAATCCGTCCAGTAGTTTATGCGTGATTGAGCAAACAAACACACACACAAACTCACAAACTTTCAGATTTATAATATTAGTAAGATTAATATTCCTATCAAGTTTAAATCACAGAAAATACCATGTATATATAAAATGGATATTAATAACTTTTCAAATGTAAAAGTTTTTACAATATAGCTAAGTGTGAAACTATGTCAAATACGTTTAAAACAAATAATTATCGACCGTGAATACACATTTTAATTTAAGTTTCAAAGGTTTACTTGGTTTATGAGGAAATATATTTTGGATATACCACCGAGTGGCTCGTATAAATAAACAATTTCGTGGCTGTGTTTAGGCTCCACCGCACCATTACGTTTATGTACTTGTTGCTCTGGAGGCGGAAACATTGGTTAAAATTGTCACTGTTTTGTTCACCTTGTAAACAATATTTTCCTTCTTAATTACCAAACTTAGCGTAAAGTTTAGTATACATATCATAGGAATAATATCACAAGTTTTCTTTGAATTGCTTAGGTAAATAGGTCTGCAAAAAGCTTGTAAAATCCATAAGAGTTGTTGACGAAAGTTTACTTATAAATTAATAAATGTATGTTCAGTACAATGCTGTGTTCCCTGGTATATTCGTTTACTTAAGTCAACTAAATTAAACAAATAATAAACCTATCCTCTTACAAAAGCCATTTATAATTGGATGAAATTGGAATAAATTATAATTGGAATAATTGGACATCGATCTTTAAAACGGGGAATTTTACACAAGAGCCTAACAATTCTTTCAACACCAAGCGACACTTAATAATATCCCCCCACCTTTAATATAATGCAAATTGCACATTATAACGACGAATTACCATTACAATTCTTCCTGATAATCGGTAGAACGCGTTGCTACAATGAGAATCCGATATAAATAATTGATTTTTGGTATCTTTTGAAAAATAAACTTACATTAAATGATAAATTTTTTCCAAGATAGCAGCAACCCTGGCAAAATGATAAAATCTAACGTCAAATAGGCAAATTAGGAAACTGCAGAACATGATGATAAGGGATGGGTCTGATCTATGGGTTTAAATAGGAGTTATAGACACTCAGGTTCAAACCAAGTCAATCGACAATAAATACTGACTTTTTGATTACAATGTGATTCGGAGGCTCGGAACCCACATTAGGTTAATCTGTATTTTTTAAACGAAGACGGTGATATCATACAGGGGAGGATATATTTTTTTGTAGTTGAAAGCGCTCTCTACTAAAAACCATGCATTGATGATAATACTAAGATGAGCAACACCTAAGTACATAATTGTGTCCAATTGCCCAATTATGATTGTTTATAACACTTTACAAAATCTAGAATCCCTGTTTATGTTTTGTCATCGATTAACTTCTTTTTTGTGTGAAAAATCTAAACAATGCTTTACATAAACACAATTTAAAATATTGTATATTTGATTTCGAAAATATTCTACACATAGATGTATTGTTATGTATATAAATAACTTTAAAACATAATACTGTATAATATTTTTTTTCCAATATCATCGTTTATTTGTCCACATATACTTCCCTTTAACAACATTTTTTTCATCTCTGAAAAAAAAAACATTATTTACAATATATTGTGTCGTTTAAATATCTCTGTTCGTACAATGGCACTTTACAAAAGCACCCAAACTTCGCCTCACGAGACCCCAAAATATCTCCTTAAGGCAGGAAATTGCTGTTCTTTACAGTTTTTATCTGCACCATCTTCCGTCTTATGAGCTACAGCCGCCGAATATGTTACGTGAAAAAGCCAAGATAAATAACTTTAACAAAAATATTGTTTGAATATAAACTGCAGAATACTTTCAAATAATGGAGAATAAATTACCTATTTACTTGAGTAGATAAAATCATAATTTTGAAATTGATTTGAAGAGTTTTCTTATGTAGGTAAAGTTATAAATTTAAGGACCTTAACTTTCAAATAACCACGACAAAAGTAAATTTAGTCATTGCTAATGTAATTTGCTAATTATTTATTTTGTATTTTGTTTAAATGCCATGAAGCGTGCATTTTAGGTGATGGATGGTATTAGATGTTGGATATGAAAGAAATAAAAAATAACTAGTAGTTTTATTGTTTCCTTTCAACAGTATGGTTACAAATAAATAGGTAAGTCCTTTTAAGTTGCTTATAAAAAAAACAGATATCGTATCAGCACTTGCAATTTGTTATCCACTAGATAAAAACGTATGGTTTTACAAAATACCATTTTATTACTAGGAATCGATTGTTTTCAAATGGAAATGAATTAATTTCTTTAGAGAAAAATAATATGTATGGCGGATTTTTAATGAGAATTTAAAATTAATGTAGTCTATCGTTTTTATTTAGTTCAATTCCATAATTGACTTTTCAAAACTGCATTTAACCTTTACTAAGTCTAAGAGGTCGGATCATAGCAGAGTTAAGCTTAGAGGCTGGACAGGACCCTTCCCAAGGCATAGTAAAATGTCCAAATCTTTAAACGATTGAAATATATAAAGATTCCTGTTATACTTATATACATCTGTTTTTTTTTAAGATATATATTTTATTTTGTATAAATGGACTATAAACTAAAATAGAATTACTACAAAGATAAAGTATAATATAGTAGTATAGAAATAGTAGTACAAAGATAGAGAAATTGAACAGGTTTAAATTTGTGTAATAAATACACGTTCAGGGGTATATGCAAGCTTAATCAAGTAGTTATTTGAGTTAAATGATATTTGAAATGAGAATAACCCCTTTTTCAGTTTAAAAATACGACACGTCAAAGTTGAAATGTTCATAAATACTAAACTAAATTGATTGTTTAGCAAATGCTTGAATTGACTGATGCGTAGGTTTACACTCTAATATTGCACGGCTGTGCAACAGTTTAATCTTTATGCAAATGTAAGTATTGAAAGTGAATGGTTCATTTGTGTAGATAATATATCAAAAGAAATAGATCAAACACTGACTGAAAGAGAAAGGCCCGCATATCCTCGTAGCTAGTGATTTCTCGGTGCTGTGGCTGGAATGATGGGGGTAAAGTGCCGCCATTTTCTTTACGCTCAAACTTTCCTTTCTCAAGCTGAAGCCAGCAAGTAGTCTATAATACTCAAGGACAACTTTGTAGGGTGGAAGTAAGCCGTTCGAGGGATCGAAAGAAGTTTCAGATTAAATCCAACACTGAATATATTTTTAGGATCAAGCTAACACTTTTTCCTACAGTCACCCGACAAAGTGGCCTTCCTTGCACTGATTATAGTACAGAAAGTTTCTAACTGCTGCATCTACTTATTTTTGCCGCACACTTTTTATGCCGCGCGGTTTTTTGCCACACAACAGTATTCCAACCAAACAACACCAAACAGCGTGCTTTTATTATATACGTAATCCATGTATTCTTTTAAATAAGTTGGCAACACTTAAAGATATTACGACTACGATCAGCTGGTGCAGCGTTTTCCATTTCATTCTCGTTTGGATTTAACCTAATAAAAAGGTGTTGTACAGTGTTTGAAAGACTAATAATTTATATGCTTTATAGTAACTGTAGGAAAACATAATATATAACGTGAGTGCAAATTGCCTTTGCTGCACTACTAGTTGCACCAATTGGTATGCTTAATATTTGTAAAATAGTTAAAATATATTAAGCATATAATGTCGTAGCATGTTGTTGGGATTTTTATTAGGGACATGAAGTTAACTGGAGACTATTTAATGTAGTATACAAATTGCTATTAGTAAAAATAAGTTACTTAAGTCTCAATAGTCTTTTTTTAATGCAACGGGTGTAAAGGTAGAGCAAAATGTAGAAGAAGTCTGGTTTCGTATTTCTGTCATGGGCTTCTAACACTATTTACTGATAAAATATCCTCCTCGAAACTGAACGCCGAAGAGTCGAATCCTGACGGAGTTTTGAGGGCTTGAATAGCCCATATGATGAGTAGGTCCTTTTTTGCCCTTTGGGTAAAATTTAATATGCGTGAAATTTGTTTTAGCAACTTTGCGTTCATTAGGATCAAAAAAGCAGGCAAATGTTTATAAACAAATCATATCATTGATTATATAGGCTAAATACAAACCATTATAACGCATGTGTATAGTAATAGCCAAATGTGGGGAGCGAGCTGGCGTAGTGGCTAGAGCGCGGGGCTTCAGTCCCTGAGGTCCCGGGTTCGATCCCCGTCAAGTCACCAATAGATTTTATCTAAGTGATAATGCCGCAAACCCTTGGTTTAGCCTGAAGTAACGTGAAAAACAATCCCAGGCTCGTGCCTAGCGTCCTAGGACAAAAAACAAACAAAAAATAGTCAATGGTTCTTAAAACATGAAGTAAAAAAATCACTAACTAGTAAAAAAGTATTTTCTTCAAAATGCATTGAACCGGATAAGCTGATTGCTAGTCTAATCCGAAAACGATTAAACCTAGAAACATTTCGTAACAAACCATTTGTGTAAACCGTTAAAGGTTCAACTGGAGTTTGAATGGCTGTGCAGGCTAGGTGGAGAACCAATCAGTGTCCGTTACAACATTGTTACATCACCGTGTTACAAGTAGAATGTAACAGTGATCGTAACAGGTTTGTAGCGAACGTTACCTCTCACGGTAATCACCATTACGTTGCATGTATCTCTCGATGTTCATACAGAATAAACATTTTGCACTACTACCTTCAATAAAGTAAGATCATTAGGTAAATAAATAACTATCTACCTTCCTAAATAAACTGCACAACATACTCTAATAATTACCTATATGTACAGTTTAGCAAGTACACTACAATATTTATTGTCCTTGTTTACATGTTTTGTAAAAAAAGTTTTATCATCCTTGAAAAAATAAAAATCTTGTTTAAGTTTGCGCTTAGAGCTAACCATGGTTAACACGATAGGCTAGTTTCAAGTTTTTTTCATTATCGAATTTCAACCATGGATATTATCAGGCTATCATATCATGTGTATCAGGCATATTAGTTGTTGCCCATTCGAACTTAACATTAACACGTTTTTGGCCATTAAGGGCACAAACAAAGCTCGAATACTGAGACATATCATACTTGATGTAAATGAATTATTTGTAAGTTTGGATTTAGTCTCGAAGTGTGATCATTTCTTGTTTATTGTACAACAAATAACAAGGCTATAAACAAGAAAAACGTATGGTCAATTTCAGAAGAAAGGAATCTGGTCTAGGGACACCACGGAACTTCGGTCCCTGAGCTCCCGAGTTCAAATCGCACAAATCACCGATGTATTTTGTTTCAGTATTGATAATGTTTTGTGTTAAAGTGTTATTTATAGTGTGTTTAAGTTAGGTGTATTACAAGCCTAGTGGTTAGCGTCTCGTACGTCGGTGCGGGAGGGGGTTCAATTCCCGGCACATCTACAAACATTGACCTCTGGCGTGGATGAAAAAGATGATAATGCCGCATCCAGTAGGTTTAGCCTTGAAGTAATTGGAATACAATCCAGGGCAAGCCTTGAAAAACTTCAACTGTGCAATGAATCGTCCTCTTTGATTTATGGAACACCCCGAAACATGGTCCTGATCCGATGATTACAGATATCATGTAGGATTTTCAATTAGCACCTCTACTATGCTAGATGATTATCGTTCCCCCTCTCATTTGAGGGGGGACGTTAGCCCCCCCCCCTCTCTTCACGTAGGGGGGGAGGTTGCGGTGAGGCGGCAAACCGAACACAAGACTCGTGATTGGACGACACGCATCCAGAACCCTTGTGGTACAGTTGTAAACTTAGACAACAGATATGTTACTAAAGCAGTTCATCACTTAAATCCATTCAGTTAAATTTAAATTCCTCCGAATCTAGCTCAGTGGATAAATTATGCTTTTTGTAAAATACTTAAATATTTCATATACATATTTTACTATAGGTGATTATTTTACCCAACGCTATTGATTTAGTTTAAAAATAATTTGGTTATAATGTTAAGTGTTTGCACTACCATACGATTGTACTAAAGTATTTATTTTAACACTTTTGAATAAACCCGAATGGATTTTGTACTCTCAGGGCACGATTGGAACAACAACTGGTCAAAATCGAGGACCATTGTTTCACATTTTATACATATTAACCATTTCACAAATGTTTACAGTAAGTTTAGATGTGTCAAAAGGTCTTAGAAGATGTATTTCACCCATACTCACAGATGACATTGATACCCTACATAATGTCTTGTCTTATTGTGGTATACGTAAAAGAGTACTTTACAAAATGATGTTATGACACTTTTTAAAACAAATTATATGATGAAAAGAAAATTGTTCAATGACTAGTCTTTTAGCATTGTCTTTGTTCTCTTATAGCTCACGCATATGTTTGTCTAAAGAAATCCTTTGCATATATTCATACAATATCGATTAACTAATTCATTAAGTGATATTTTTACCCGACAACCCGTAGCCATCGTACAGAAAACCTTTATAAAAAACATTTTTCTTCACAGTAAATACTGCCTTATGAATATCAAGAACTGTAATAACACATAAACAAAGTAGCTGCTATTGTAAATATAGCAAAGCGTTAGTGTAGATAAGTAAATGCAGATATCCTTTTGCAGATAAATCTTTCAAAACATCCTGGGCTTTACGTATGTCACAGCTAGAGGTGGTAGCCATGGCAACCACGTGCTCGTTACATAGTAACCACCTACCACCCACTCAACCAACTCTTGTACAATCCTGGTGTAGTGTGGGATTGAATTGTACAGTAACATATCCATTATATTTACATTTTTTTAAGGCACGTTTAGTTCGTCGTAGTATGTAGTAATTGCAAATACAACGGCGCAGACAGGCAATACAGAGCCACGCGTGTACGGCAGGTCTTGCGTCGGGATATTTTCACGGAGCTTCTACTGGTAGTAGTTGGCGAAGTTTAGTAAAACTACATTGTGTTATTAGTTCGTCGTAGTATGTAGTGATTGCAAATACAACGGCGCAGACAGGCAATACAGAGCCACGCGTGTACGGCAGGTCTTGCGTCGGGATATTTTCACGGAGCTTCTACTGGTAGTAGTTGGCGAAGTTTAGTAAAACTACATTGTGTTATTAGTTCGTCGTAGTATGTAGTGATTGCAAATACAACGGCGCAGACAGGCAATACAGAGCCACGCTTGTACTGCGTGTCTTGTGTCGGGATATTTTCACGGAGCTTCTACTGGTAGTAGTTGGCGAAGTTTAGTAAAACTACATTGTGTTATTAGTTCGTCGTAGTATGTAGTGATTGCAAATACAACGGCGCAGACAGGCAATACAGAGCCACGCGTGTACTGCGTGTCTTGTGTCGGGATATTTTCACGGAGCTTCTACTGGTAGTAGTTGGCGAAGTTTAGTAAAACTACATTGTGTTATTAGTTCGTCGTAGTATGTAGTGATTGCAAATACAACGGCGCAGACAGGCAATACAGAGCCACGCGTGTACGGCAGGTCTTGCGTCGGGATATTTTCACGGAGCTTCTACTGGTAGTAGTTGGCGAAGTTTAGTAAAACTACATTGTTTTAAAGGCACTTTTAGTTCGTCGTAGCATGTAGTGATTGCAAATACAACGGCGCAGACATGCAATACAGAGCCACGCGTGTACTGCGGGTCTTGTGTCGGGATATTTTCACGGAGCTTCTACTGGTAGTAGTTGGCGAAGTTTAGTAAAACTACATTGTTTTAAAGGCACTTTTAGTTCGTCGTAGCATGTAGTGATTGCAAATACAACGGCGCAGACATGCAATACAGAGCCACGCGTGTACTGCGGGTCTTGCGTCGGGATATTTTCACGGAGCTTCTACTGGTAGTAGTTGGCGAAGTTTAGTAAAACTACATTGTTTTAAAGGCACGTTTAGTTCGTCGTAGTATGTAGTGATTGCAAATACAACGGCGCAGACATGCAATACAGAGCCACGCGTGTACTGCGGGTCTTGTGTCGGGATATTTTCACGGAGCTTCTACTGGTAGAAGTTGGCGAAGTTTAGTAAAACTACATCGTTTCCAATTAAAGCTTCAATTTTGTCTCACTAGAAAATGTGTTCCTAACGCCGCTCCACGATAATATTGATGAAAAATATTTTCGGTTGGTATTGGCCAAAAAATAACAGCTATTAACGTCTATAAAGGAAATTTGAAGATAAGTAACAGAAATCACTTGTTTTTTGCAACTCTACATGCTTTTTCTTTAAGGAATCTTTTTACAAATTGTTATAATGCCAGGACAAATTGTTAAATTTATTTAATGTTGGAATTACGTTGATTTTTATAAAAATCTCGTTGAATTCGTTCCTTTACATGAACTCCTCATAAATATTTGCTCCACAATTATCACCACAATGTTCTGTATATATTAGAATTCTACAAAGCTATTCTAAACAAGTTTTGTTAGCATTTTGTAAAAGTTCCTTTCAACATTTAACAGTATGGAACCAGTGACATTCTCTTTCATCAACACCTATTCACTTTTTGCATATAATGTATTATTATTAATGGGTTTGACTACTGTATAACCATCTGCCTAATGACCTGCCTATGTCTTCAGTCTATGTTGACGATAAATAGTTTACTGGCTATTGTATGTCAATCTGATCGGCTTCAGAGTCAATAAGTTTCTTGATTTTCAATTTGAAAACAAAATCCCATACTTGTTTACTATTACCATTAAATTAAGAAGCATATTGATAGTATATGAATATAGAGTACTGTAGCATATTCATTTTTTTGTTACTATTGAGAATTTATTAAATCTATTACCCAAAGAAATAATTCTGTGCGGCATTTAAAGTTACAGAATAATCACCCATGCAGGATATAGAGATGACCTTTTTATAGACATTTTTCTTTTTTTCATCTATTGATAAAGCAATTGGTGTTTATAAAGATTCAAACAGTTTATAAACGTGGTAAACATCGCAAAGAGGTTGGTACCCTGTAACCACCTGTAGCACGACAGCAACCTGTTGAGAAGCCTAATCTAATATTACGGTACATTAGCTATTTCATTCGCATCTGTTTCGTCAGGTTTTGTAAAACTGTCAATGCAGCATGATTTATTCTTTTAAAGATAGCAAATTTACTGTTTAATCGTACTTGTTAAATAACAAAGATTTTAAAGTTTGTTTCACAGGACAATCTAAAGCTACAGGAAGAGCCTCAGTCAGTTTTGCTTCATTGAATCATTTTTTATTTGTAAACTTCCCCTCTAAAATATTTTCCTTTGTACCTTGGATTTAAATTATTTAACCGAGACTTACATCATGGAAAATTCCAGTAATGTGTATATTAACTAAAAATAATAGTATGGATTTAAACTGTTACCGTCAAAATGTTTTTTTGTGAAAATAATATAAAACCCCTGTCTTCTATGATTAAAAGGACATGTTTTATAACACATAAATCACCCTAACCATGAATAATGATAATTTTAAGAAAGAAAATAACTGAAATGGTAGCACACACTTAAATACGTTAGTTCTAAAGTGAAAAGCTTACTACATCTGGTCGGTATTTTTAATACCCCCGCCACAGCAAACCTACCGACTAAGCGAATTCCCTTTGCCTGAATTTATTTTCAATTAAATGTATTTAATTAACATTAGGTATAATGAGTACCTAGGCTTGCTGCTACAGGGAGGGTAAAAAAGTGTGTTTTGTTTATATTAATAACTTAGTATAAAATAAATCAATTTAACCAAAATAAATGATGAATAAATGTAACCAATAACCGCACAAAAACACTCAAATTATTTGTTTTTTTTTAAGCTCTTTGAAATTGTGTAAAGAGAAATTGGGAAACTTTATGTTTCGAGGGTCGAAAATGTGAAAAAACAATTTTTACCCCATAACACCCCGTTCCCATAGTCCGATCATGCTGGTTCACAAACTCACAATTTTTTTCCGCCTTACACCTTCAAGCCAAATTTAATTTAAAAAAAATTACTCAAGATATCGCGTTCACGAGATATATTAAGTTTGAACGAATAGTGTTTTTGGCCTCTATGGACACCAAAATGAAAAAGTATATCGGTCCCGGGTCTAGGTCTTACCGTCCCACCTACGGTAATAGCTACTTCCCTACAGAAATTCGCTAACAGTTAATAAACTAGACAATGTCAACGAGTAAATTAGTCTTTACCGTCAACACAATACAGCTGAGCTCATGAAAACTTAAAAGAAATGCAAGTATTTCAGCAAAAGACTCAGAACCTTTACTGCACAACAATTTAGTAATCGCTTTTTTATTTAATTAGTTGATATTTTCATCAACGCTGACTTAGTAATGTTATAGAATGTCTGAAACTATCCAAAGCACTACAACGTAACATTGTAAACAACTATAGCTCACGATACAATAGATAGCATTAGGTGTTCACCCGATGAAATTATTGGACATTTAACATCAAAGCGAGTTGTATCCAATCAATAATTAATCTCTTTACTACATCTGGTCGGTATTTTTAATACCCCCGCCACAGCAAACCTACCGACTAAGCGAATTCCCTTTGCCTGAATTTATTTTCAATTAAATGTATTTAATTAACATTAGGTATAATGAGTACCTAGGCTTGCTGCTACAGGGAGGGTAAAAAAGTGTGTTTTGTTTATATTAATAACTTAGTATAAAATAAATCAATTTAACCAAAATAAATGATGTATATTACTGGCTATTGTATGTCAATCTGATCGGCTTCAGAGTCAATAAGTTTCTTGATTTTCAATTTGAAAACAAAATCCCATACTTGTTTACTATTACCATTAAATTAAGAAGCATATTGATAGTATATGAATATCAGCGTCCATACAGACTGATCCTGATTAGTTAAGATAACTAGCTTAACTCAGTATACGGAGTGGTAACTACGACGTAACACGATAAGCCGGTTATGGTGTTTTACAGGGTTATGGCGAATCAATGGTTAACTATTTATTGAGACACGGTTTCATCTCGTCCACAGACAAACAGAGCATTTCGGGTTTTTAATCGTTATGTTATGTTAAGATCCCAATGAAATGTTATTCTTCTAACTTAAATACATATTATAAAAGTGACGACGTTTGTGATTGAAGAAATTATATGTTTATCTAATAAACATTAGTGACAAAATGGCACCAATCTAGGTTCCCAGACCCTCACAGTTAAGGAGTAACATATACAGGCCTTAGTCACTAACAAGACTACAAGATCGCGCCACTCATCCTACACTCATCTCCATTCATACTTGGCTTAAAATACCTACTTTGTATGGTCGCCATTTAATAAGAAAGTAAAATACAATTTAAGTAAAATACAATTTTTCAAAATATTTGTACTTGCTTACATGAAACAGTCATAAGTGCACTAAAACTATTTTTTTCCGAGAATTAATTGTAATTTAAAAAATCCTCATTACATTTTCAATAACATCAGTACAGAGTCGTTGGTATAAACTGAATAAGCCCTCATTCGTGCATCAAATGAAACCATTTTACTAATTCTCAGAATAATTTAAACTACCCCTTTATAATATTTTTGCTTTGTAAAGTTTTTCATTTATAATTAACCACAACTTGTAAATTACACTAGGCCACGAATGCTACTCGTCTGTATTAATGGTGGTAAACAAATTACCATTTGTAATAGCGGCTTTGAATTGAGTTCTCATAAACAAATAGGTTTGTCCAATTTCAATTAACCCGAAACGTTGGGGATGTATTTATTGGACCACAAATTTGTATGCAATTTTGCCTATCTGAATTAGACTCTAGCTTTACACCAACTGAAAACAGGACCAATTTTTGGTGTTAGTTGTGCTGTGGCTTGATCTGTATGGTCTGTTTATGGTTTATGTTTCTATATAATGTATATTGTAGGCTGCAGTAAACTTGTTGTAGTAAGTTTTCGCTTAAAGATGTAATGAGTTCTCGTTTGAATCTAGGAAGGATCTGTTTTGGGCCCTACTTTTGGAAATTAATCGATGATTTCTGAACACATATGGTTATTAACCGGTAATGAGACTGTTTTTTTAGAGAAGAAAAACTAATTATTTCACTAAAAACTCAAATATAGTTAGATACCTGGCGTCGACTGGTGGCCTGGAGTCATAGGGGTAAAATATACAAATGTATACCCTAATTATGAAGTTGAAGATCGTCAAAAATGAGCCCTTGTTTGTGCTGTTCCTTTTACAACACATTACACTGCTATCCCGTTATGGCTCATAGAAAAAACGTTCAGACGTTATCAACCGTCTGTCATTTTGGATTTTTTAAGGGATTCAAGTTTTGAAATATCACTATTGGAAATTTTACCGATAACAAGATCGCGTTCTACATCTATCTATTTATTAATAGGTAAGCATGTTTCTGTAAAACATTTTTTCTCAGCTCGTGTGCATCGCAGGAAAAATCTAAGCCTACCGTTAGAAAGATATTTTCCTGTGCAGAATCCCTTTAAAATTAAAATAGGCTTAAATATAAGCACAAAAAATGAATTTTAAATTTAAAAAATTTAACAACTTTTTGAATGAGCTATAGCAACTGTTGTGACCCATAAACTTTGTCAGCAACAAAAAATAAGGTAGAAAATAGAATTTAAGACACGCTTTCGGTGAATGGCTCACACAACTACATGTTTTTAATTAAAAAATGGACAGCTAGTCCTTATAGATGGGATGTCTACTTCAGTATCCAATAGTCAATACGTTACATGTTTTCGGTCGAATTTTCGACCACTGGACGACCACTAGTATTTGATAAATTTGCAGTTTCTATCTCGAAGGGTTTAAATCACCATGGAAAAGTAACTTTCAGTGTTATTTCCCAAAAGAATAACATGGGGTGGGATTTAATGTTACCGGAGGTTTTGGCCCAAGACTGTGCCAAATTTAAAGTCTCTAGTACATATTCTAGAAGTGTTCTAGAATTTGTATCCCCCGAGTGAGTGAGTTACAACAGCAGCTTTCCCAAATTAATTATTCTAAATATTAATTATTTTCCCAAGTTATCTCCCAACATTTAAGTAATAATCCTAGCAAAAAGGTGAATATGCCCAATTTTGCAGAAGGTTGTACGTAGATAATTCTAGTAAGAATAAATAGCTTAAACATAGGCCTCTAGCAAAACGGTTGTCATAAGTATATGACAAACGTTTTGCTAGAGGCCATATGTTTTATCTATTTACGAAAAATCTAAAAAAAAGGACCTTTAAAGCATCATACCCACTTTAGCTCCACCCCTAACGGTTAGTTCTTTTAGTATGTTGTTAAAACCCTTCCCCTAAAGTTGTTTCAAATTTGGCTTATAGGCTAAATGATTTTCCCCTTATTTGGTTTTTTTTTTTATTTTCGCTGCCTGGACTAAATAAATGTTTACATGAGATAAAGTTATAATTTTTATCCTTTCACACAGCTTAATGCAAATATTGAAAATATTTTCATCAAATTAAGCAATAAAAAAATTTAATTTGCCTGTTAGTGTGTGGGATTTAAAGACACATAATATTCTGTTCAAGCTTTCTTGCCCCGTTGCAAACGGGCATAACAACTATTAAATAATTTGATTAAAATAATACCATGCAATTTAAAAGACAAATTTGAATTCTGGAACTTTTCAAATTGTGTAATTTAATTTAATCGTGTAATTTTATTTGTGTAGTCTTTGAGTTTATATTTTATGTTTTAACCACGTGGATTTTGTCAAATGAGACATAAATTACGAAAACCTTGAACCATTACGATATATAAATAAAATATTTCTACTACGCTCAAAACAAACACAAAAGGAAACAAATCGAAATCACTAACGGGTCTTGTACCTTGTGAGGAATAACCCGACCATTTGTCAAACGTCAAAATAAACGGCTCGCCAAGTAAACGGCTTGTTTCCCTTATTGGGGGTCACTGGGTGTATTATTCACTCTAACACGCAAACATTTTCCTCTATTGCGGATAAATGTGTTTTGAAGTGGAATTTTAAATCTATTACTATTAGAATTTCTATGTAGTAAAAACAGAAACTTGACAAATGTTGAAATATTTCAAGTTCGTTGAGGTAACAAAGACGGTGATACAGATAAGGTTGAAAGTATCATCTGAGAGATGTGAGGTTTTGATGGTTTCCTGTCCCAGGATATAGCCGTGCAACACACAAGGGAAAATGCTTATCAATCAATCAAATAGTAAATTCTCCTTCGGTCCATCACTGATGTGACTTATCATGTTAAACTGAGGAGATGAAAGAGCAGCTTATTTATTGGATGAAACAAGGTACTGTACCCTCTAACCTTGGGAGAACGGGTTCAAATCCCAAACATCACCATTGGGAATTCGCTTTGTCATTACGCCATGACCAAGGTTTGAATTCTACTTGAAACTGTAGGTTCACTTTTATAAATGCCCCCGCTGCAGCTAACCTGCAGACTAAGCTTATTTCCATTTTTCTGATTGGTTTTTAATAGATTTTTCACATCAATTCCCTATTTAAATAACATTATTTATAACGAGTTTTCATGTTTTAAAGATGCAAATTTTGAAGCCCAATTTTTGAAAACAACTTAAAATCCCATGACAACCCAAGGAGTATGTATGAATTTAAACGGATGGTGGTTTTGGCCTCTGGGACACCAAAACAAAAAGGAAGATCGGACCCGAGACCAGGTCTATGGTAATACCTTATTCCCTATATGGGAAATTCGCTAAAAGATAGATTTCCCAAGCAAAGAGAACTTTCTCTGTATTTAAGACCTTCTTCCTAATAGGATAAATAAATCTTATTAGTTATTAAATATTTATTTGTGTGATAACTATTAACTAAATATTTATTGTGTGATTATTTATTAACTAGTGGGTGATGTGGCACTTAGCTGCACTGCTGCACACGAGAACAAAGTTTATGCACGAGCAGCAGGCGAGTGTGGAAGCTTTCTCGAGTGCAGCAAAAAAGCATATAAATAAGTAGTCTTTCAAACATTATACAACACGTTTTTAGGTTAGGTTAAATCCAAGCGTTGAACGAAACGAGACCAGCTGATCGTGGTCGTAGTATCTTTAAGTGTTGCCAACCTTTTTCCAAGCGTACACAGATTACGTGCCTAACAAAAGCATGCTGATTTGTGTTGTTTGATTGGAATACTGGTGTGCGGTAGCGGAAAAAATAATTAGATGCAGTAATTAGCAACTTTTTGTACTATAATCAGTGCAAGGAAGCCCACTTTTTAAGGTAGCTGTAGGAAAATTGTTGGTTTTAATTAGGTTTTGTTCAATAATACTTAAAGCTTGTTATACTATACTGCATGAGTAATAGATGTATGACTTTGTGGTTATACAAGAGTGCATTAATGCAGTAGTTAACTTGAAGTTGATTGTTCATAACCATACATTATTCATATCATCATTCACTAATGATAATCACCCAACAACTATGAAGCACTAAGTATGATTAACATCTAGCTAAGTAACGATTTTCTTAGCCAAGAATCAAATTATTCGATCTTATAAGTGATTGCAATAAAACGCATACTCAATTAAAAGTGCGAGGTGGATGAAAATGTACTTGATTTTATACGTGTTTATTTCAACCAATAATAAACAGATGATATATGAAAGACTGTAATGTAAGAGTAATGTAAGGGATAAAAGTCTAGGTTATTGCCTACAACCAGGTTCAGGAATAATATCCAATACGATACCAAATGTTCCATTGCCTCCATTACTACTTTTATGATTCAACCAGTTTGCAGGTTACGGCTACAACGTTTATTTTCAAAGATTGAATAGCATTTTTACAGTTATGTTGTATATTTACAAACAATTTTTCATTAGAATATTATATTTTCATCCTAACTAATAAAGCAACCACTGAAAAAGATGTCATTTCCGTAACAATGGTTTAATTAAGAGTTCGACTTAAAGTTGTGTGGCCAGGAGTAGTTTTCATAAATTGTAATTTAAAACGGAAAATAATAATCAGGCTTACATGAGCTCAATGTAATTAGGATGTTGCCAACACTTCGTAAATTTTATTCGTATTGCTGCGGAAAATTAAATTATCTTTGCAGAGGCTTTCTAAATAATAGGTCTATAAACAACGACGCTGAACGAGCTTTATTAACTTTACTGGTTGGATGTTGAATCGTCATTCCAGCCGAAAGTTATATAAATAAATTATATATACAAAGAGTACGTTAATAAGTAAGGTATTAGCGTATTAGTACAGTATTAACAAAAGTGTTCTTACAAGCGTTCAAATACAACGTAGTAAACATAGTGATGCTGTACTTACCATAATTATTCCACACGTCAGAAACATTTATATCAATTCCCAATACATAGACTAACTCTTTTTGAACGTACACCAAAATACATAGCTATAAAAATTGTTAATAAACTACCAAAAATAATCACCAACAATCCAAAAAACATACTCCTAGAAAAATTACACGAGTTATTAATTGAAAAGGCATATTATTAAACTAGAAGATTTCTATTCTGATGTTTTCTAAAACAGACAAGAATTAATTTAATTTTGTAAACTAAATTCACGTTGAATACATACCTGATGGCTTTCATTAATTTTAACAGGATTTTATCTTATTTGTTGTTTTTTGAAATGGTAACTGCGACGCTGCTTTTCTGCACTGGGAAATATAAATATTAAAAGTGCGTGCAGTCGCAACCGTTTGCCGGGGATAGCTCAGCCTACAATGGCTGGGTAAAGTTCCAGGGTCTGCGATAAGGTCAGGGAAACCACTAGGCCAATAGCCGGGTCTAACCGGTATAGGACTGGCTCATACACGGGCACTGTGAACAAGTCAAAAACAAGTCACCACAACAAACGTGCAATAATCACTACCAGACCTACGCCGATTCTCCACACTCCTAGGGGGTCGTTGCTGACTACGCAACTCGGGCTTCGTCCTAACTATCCAATAGTTAAGCCCAGAGTGCCTAAAACACGGTGAGTTACACGACGACTTGCTAATAAAAACCACAACGCGTGTTATCACCAGGCGGGGTCTACTAGGCCACTATAATCCAATACACAACTCTAATGCCCAGCTAAGAATCAAACAGTTCACTCAATAATCGTACCACATAATAATATACAAGTACACTATAGGTAGAGTGACTACACCACTAGTAGCTGGTCTCAATAAATACCAAGCCAAACAAGCAAAACTAAATGGCAATTGCACTATTAAAATATTGAGCTACTTAGTAGCAGATAAATAAATAGTAAATACGTTCCAAACACTAGATAAATATATTATCTGATAGCCGGTACTCCGCTACCCAAGCTACCAAGATAACGTGTTGGACTACCAAACAAGCTGTTCAGGTTGAATTAAAATAATCAAATGAATATACAATAACAACCCTACTACTGTTACTGCTACTACCAACTTTATGTTACTTAGCTGGGCTTCTGTTAATAGGCTAATAATATTAGCTACTAGCCCACTGGCCACGTGTTTCCAACTACGCACGCTAAATCGTGCAGCCTAGGTTTGTCGGGCCTCAGAGTTATTAGTAATATAACTAACTCTAGGTACAACGCAAAATAATATCTACTACAGTCAATTAAAT